>NC_048308.1:45956993-46035110 GCF_013100865.1 Trachemys scripta elegans
CCGGTAAGTCCTTTAAGTTACTTTCACCCCTGGTTATGGACTAGTCTAACATACAGTAGAAAGAATAAATATTCCAAAATTGGGAATACCTAAAGCAGGGCTTAATTTTAATACAAATGATAATGAATGTTTTACAGATTTGCATGACTTGTTTGCAATCTCATAATCAAACCAAGATAATGAAATCTGAACACATGGATTTAAGCTTTGGCATAAATAACATGAGGACTCTAAATACAACAGACTGCCTTTAATGTATGGAGCTTTTTTACATTTTACAGCTGCAATCCCTGGTAAATGGGATTTAAAAAAAAATATAAAGAGTCTATCATAAAAGTAAGAATTCTTAATTTATTGTAGTAGTGTATGGAGTCCTTTAGAAGAGATTACTCCATCAATAAAACAAAGTATGCACAGCACTCTTGTGGCACAAGCATCTGTCATTCAAACAGATGTCATCCCATAAACCTGCAAATATAACCCTGTTCTCCATTCTGTATGGATAACAGAACTGTTTAGGTAGATTTACTTTGTGGCATTTGTTTAAGTGACAGATGTTCATGTCATAGTGCTGTTCAGTGGAGAGGTGACCTTATTTTTTCAGGGTAGTGGTTCCAGCTCAAGCATTTTAATTATATGTATGGAATGTATGTATGCCTTCATTAAAAATTAAACTCAGATGCATGTTCTTATGCATAAATTGTAATGTGCGTAAATGATGCTCTGAAAAATAAATCCAATAATTAAAGGTCTCAGGGCTGGATTCTGGCCTCCACTTTCTGCTTGTATATATTATGAGTAACTCTGTGAAATCAATGAAGATACACAGTTGTAAACCCAGTGAAAGATCACAATCAGGCCTCAGCTTCTCCGGGTAGGCACAGGGCCGGCTCCAGGCACCAGCCGAGCAAGCTGGTGCTTAGGGCGGCAGCTTGTAGGAGGCAGCATTCCGCCCAATCCTAGGGCGGCACGGCTGCTTTTTTTGTTTTGTTGTTCCACTCTGGCCACCCTGTAGGGGGCAGCGGCATGGAGGACGGGAGTGTGGGAAGGGCAGCCCACGTCCTTCCCTCCCAGCCGACTGGAGCGGCGTGGAGCCCTCCCAGCAGAGGGCACGGCGGGAGGGGCCACGTGGCAGCGCCCCGCTGAAGCCCTGGCCGCCGTCCTTCTCTCTCTCCCCCCGCTCCCTCCTTTTCCCGCCGCTAGCCAGGGCACATCTGCAGGGCAGGGAGTCCCCCTGCACCCTGGCTCCAGCCGCGCTGCAGTTTTTTTTCTTTTTGCTGTTCTGGCCGCCGCGTTTTGTTTTTTTTCTTTTTGCTTGGGGGAGCCAGAAAGCCAGAGCTGGCCCTGGGTAGGCACTAGGCAGTCATGTAGAGGCTGTTTGCTTTAGCAGAGACTGTCACAGCCAGAGGAAAGTCTGGAAGTGTTCTCTCCCCAGCTACATTCAGCCCTATCGTATCTTTTAAATTGAGGCTATGGCTACACTACAGTTTAAGTCAACATACGTGGATGAATTAACCACCCCCCGAGAGACATAATTTATGCCCATTTAAGCACTGGTGTGGACAGTGCTATGTCAGCGGGAGAGCTTCTCCCACTGCTTGCCGGGGCTGGAGTAATTAAGCCGACAGGAGAGCTGTCTCCCATCAGCTTAGAGCAGCTACACTAGAGAGCTTACAGCGGTGCACCGCTTTCTAGTGTAGTCATAGCCTGAGTCTTTAAGGAAGCATTGTCAAGCAGATAAGCTTGAGTGCAGGTGCTCATTCTCTGCCCCAAATAAGTCTCTTCCTTCTCATTCATCGCACCGGCTCCCAGGATTGTGTGTTTCAAGTGGACTCCATGCCCCCCTTAATTTTCCCTCACTGAGTACTCTGCTGCTAGGACTGGGATTTCAGAAGCAACCTAGCAGAGCAGTGACTTGTGTTCAGCAGATCCCTGCACAAAACAGTGACACCCAAGAATACTCAAGAGCTGGAATTTTTTTCTTCATTTTTCAAAATATCAGACACAATCCAAACGGAGAAGATATTTAGGAATAACCTAGATGGTTCTATAATTAAATGTTTTGAGACTACAAGGTCAGTTCACTAACACGTTTATTATATGGCACCAGTTTGAATGATGGTTCAATACTATGTTCAGTTCTGGTGCCCACAATTGAAGAAGCATATTAATAAATTGGAAAGGGCTCAGAGAAGAGCTGCCAGCATGATTAAAAGGATTAGAAAAAATGCCTTATAGTGATCGACTCAAGGAGCTCACTCTATTTGGTTAACAAAGCAAAGGTTAAGGGGTGATTTAATTACAGTCTGAGTATCTACGACGGGGAACAAATATTAAATAATGGGCTCTTCAGTCTAGCAGAGAAAGGTATAACATGATCCAATGGCTGAAAGTTAAAGTTAGACAAATTCAGACTGAACATAAGGAATAAAATTTTTAACAGAGAAAGTTAATTAAGCAGTAGAGCAATTTACCAACGGTAATGGTGGATTCTCCATCACTGATAATTTTTAAATCAAGATTGGATGTTTTTCTAAAAGATCTGCTCTAGGAATTATTTTAAGGAAGTTCTGTGGCCTGTGTTTTATACTGGAAGTCAGACGAGATGATCACAATGTGTCCCTTCTGGCCTTGGAATTTTTGAATATGTGAACCTTCTATGGATTTCACTCAAAATAGACTTTGTTCAGTAAATCCAAAAAAGAAATAACCAAAACCCTCCTCCACAATACAATGACATCCTTGATTTCATTAGGGTCACTGCAGTATAAACTGTATCTTGTCAATTACTTTGTTTTTTTTTTTTTAAATGCTGAACTCCCAATTGATTTCCTTGAGGAGTTCTGCACATAGCTCAATGGCACAATATGCCCCATTATGCCCAGAAACCTATAGCACATTTATTTTGCTCATTATACAATCTTTGGGTCATGATTCTCTCTAGTTACATTGTGGTGGAAAGCACTTTGCATGTGGTACTTCAAAACTACTCCACATTGTACAAGGAGCTGAAATTGACTTACTATTTGTATATTAAAGGGTGGGTTGGTATTAATATGGTGGTGCCCCTAAGATATGCATACAAAAAACCTAGAAAGCAGCATGACATTACTTTTGTAACAAATTACACTATTTTCACCTTATTGTTTGTTTTTGTTACTTGTCCCGCCTTACCTTAAATATAGATTGCTATCACTTGAAAGCACTTGAAAAGTTTTACTTGCATAAGTAATTCCATGAAATTTAATAGGACTTCTTCCATGGGTAAAGTTACTCCCTTGTGCAAGTGTTTACATGGTCAGGCTCTTAGATTGTAAACACTTAGGTAATCCGAACATTCATTTTTTCAGTGCTTAATTAAATGCCTATTGTAGTTTTGGGTGCTATATCAACAATGATAGGAAAACAGCTCACACAGACAACAGTTCAGCTCTTGTGCATTGATTTCAGAATTCAAACTCTTTTGCTGTTAGAAAAAATATGGTGCAAAGCACATTTAACAATATCATGTTTTGCATTACATAGTGAATATGCCATCTCTGAGATGCCATGAATTTTCATAAATAATTGTAAGGAACTTCAATCATTTTTACATTTTTAACACCATCATATATTCTGTGTTTCACAGTGCCCATCCATAAGACTCGATTCACTTTTACTAGCACAGAGATCTAATACACTGTCTAAAAAAACTTCAGGACTAGATTGTGCCTGTAATCGATCTCTGTGTAAAGGATGGCAGGTAATCCACCTGTGTTTCTGGGAGAAATAATCTACAGCTTGTCCTCACCAGAAGCAGATAACAGCCACTATTGCCCCATGCCAGTTCAGTTATGCTGGTCTTTGTCTATCTTAGCCTACTCCTTGCCCACATGCCTGGGGATAGTGAGGTACAGGGTATATAGCCCTCCCCTTCCTACATGCAACTGCACTGGGTTTATGGGGAGGCTGCTGGATGCATCCAAGGCCCCTAAATATGTTTATGGCACAGTATTAACAATTAACCAGGTTTGAAAATTGAATTAATATTTTGTCTATTGTGTGTAATTTGTTTCTGTTCTATGTTTGTTTTTTCCTAATGTTTTACTTTCACATTTATGTTTACTTCAGTACAAAATGTCTCAAGAATTTAAAAATTGTTCATTTACTTCAGGCCATAAACTTTCTTTTTAGTACTCTGATAAAATTCATTTTGAGGGTTAAAGCATTATGAACAATTTGATAAAATAATGATTAAGTCAACTGACGATGTTTATGAATTTTTTTAATTAAAAAGTTTTGTTGAATAAATTTCCTTGCAATTCTGTGAAATAATGTAACTTAAAATGAGAGAAATCTTGGCTCATTTTGTTGAATTCAAGAAGGCAGTTACTGAAACAGGTCAGAAATTGGTAAGTACTTTGGATGAAAAATTTCCAATTACACAATGTTTTTGAAAATATTTGTAAATTGTTGAATTTTCAAAAATGAAGTCTGTTTTCAACAATAAAGTTGGTTTTGAAAAGCAAACTTTTTTATTGAAAACAAATTTGTTGGTTTCTTTTTTTTTTTCCATTTAAAAAAAGAGAGAGAGAAAACTTTGAATCAAACAAATGTTTCCACAAAATATTTTATTCAGGAAATTTTGTCAAAAATGATTTGATGGAAAAAAAATTCCATGCAGCTGTAATAGTTATGCATCTACATATCCTGTTGTAAACTTGGGGCTTTATCATTATATGGATTATTGTATCGTGTTGTAAATTTAGAGCTTTATCATTATATGGATTATTAATGTGAAAAAAGTTACACACATGCATAAGTGTCTGTCAGATTTTTATTGCCAGGTGTTTTGGAGAAGTAAAGAGAATGTGCCTCTTTCTTTACACACCATGGTCTAGCTTCTCTCCAACATATAAGTACCATCCTTCCCTGCCCTAACACACTTCCCCTGTGCATATGTCATATGGGCTTTTGGCCAGTGGAGAGTTTCCCTGCAGCTTCACCTTAATTTAGCCCTTTCTTTTTGCCCTTCTGCCCCACACACCCCTTTCCCAAGTTATATCTTCTTTTTCCCTCCTCCCCCACAACCAATATTAGTTGTGCATGTTTGGTGGTGTGTTTGGCTATGTTGGAAAAATAGTTTGGTAAAGGGTTGTGTGCAGAATGACAGTTAATGTTAATGGTGGAAAGCGAACACCCCTAGGGGATAGGAGTGGATGCAGTGGTACGTGTCCCGTGATGTTCAGTGGTGGGGCAATAGTAAGGTATATGCTAATGGGTGGTAGTAGTGCAGCTCTGTTGCAAGCAGCCTACGAACCCCTCTCCAGTCAGCAGCTGCACATGAACCTTCTCTGTGGTAGGATAAAATCTAACAGAAAAGTGTAGCTCCTGACAGGCAAGGCTTTATGTATTCCTGGCCAGGGCCGGCTCTGGCTTTTTTGCCGTTCCAGGCAAAAAAGCCTCCCGCCGCCCCCCCCCAGTGCGGCACAAGGAGGGTGCCGAGCCCGGCCCACGGCCACTCTCCCCGACCGGCCGGAGCACCGGGCAGGAGGGCAGCGAGCCCGCCGCGGCTCCGCTGGCGGCCGGAGCCCCGGGAGGAGGGTGGAGAGCCCGGCCAGGGCTCCGCTCTCCCCGGCGGCCAGAGCGCCGCGGGGAGGGCGGCGAGCCTACTGCAGCTCCGCTCTCCCTGGCAGCTGGAGCCAGAGCGCCATGCCGCGCCGCCCCCCTCCAGGTGCCGTCCCAAGCACAAGCTTGGTGGGCAGGTGCCTGGAGCCAGCCCTGTTCCTGGCCCTCCCAATCAGACTTGTGTGTGCACCCAGGCCCAATCAACAAATCAAATCTGAGTGCACCCAACTTTCATCAAACATGTTTGTGTGCACAGCACATAAACTTAAAGCTAAAATGTGAATAACATCTAAAAATTACCCTAAATCCAATTTTTTTTTAAATCTCCCTGTTGCACCAGTTCTCCACAGGATACACCTGTCTACCAAGTTTTGTTTTGATAGACAATATTATCTAGAGAGACTCTGAAAGAGTGGTAAATGGTGAAAAGCAGGACAGCCAAGGAAAAAGTTCAACTAGAGTCCAAATACAAGAATTCCTATCAAAAAATTGAGAAAGGAACCAAAAATACACATAAATTTCAAAGGGCTTAAAAACTAATCCTGCATGAAATTTCACACCAGTTGGCCACCCATATTTGAAACAAAATAAAACAGGGATCTATGTTCTATTGTAAGCTGATTTTGGAATGCTACCCTAACTATTGAGTCACTACCAGGGGCCTCCAGAGCACTCATAGCATTTCTCTTTCCACATTTAGGGCCTGAATCTATGAAATTCCAAGTACATTTGGTAAGGTATTAAGCACCCTCCACTCCCACAAACTCAGTGCCTTGTAAAAGATGTCTTGCCAGATTGAGCGCTTAGTGCTTTCATCTGTTTTCCCCCAAATCAGACCTAATTTAAGAAAGGAGCAGTATCTTCATGAATGATCCTGTAAAAGCTGCTTTACGGAGCCCTTCTAGTTTATGGCAGTAAGGCTAGGATTTTTAAAACTGCTCAGTATTGGCTTCACTCTGCTCCCAATGGCCTCTGTTGACTTCAGAAGAAGCAGAATGATACCAGCGCTGGGCACTTCTGAAAATCTGAATGTCAATATAGAGTAAACATCTCTGTATTTCTGGGAATTTGTATCAAATTGGGAGTGGGAAGTGTGGTTGTACCTATGTAAATAAATAAAAAGGTTCATCTTTGAAATAAACTATAATATGAAAATTACAAAGGATTCTTCAGAAGCTGGTGTCTTCAGGACAACACTGCAACATGTTGTCATGTTGCAGCTATATCATTATGAAAGAGGGGAGATACTGTTTTTGCTCACAGGGTTCAATTCAGAGAGGGCTGGCTCAAAGTCTTATGCATGACTTAAACTCTACCTTCAGCCTTGTGCTAGCTATCTGCACAGGGATGAATTTCACTCATGGTGTATATTGAAAGTAATATCCATTGCAAATATTTCCTGATTCCTGCCCTTTTCCCTCAGCCTAATAACTACTATGGTACCCCAAAATCTTGATTTATATTAACAGCAGTAGAAATCCAGACTATGTAATGTATGCGGTATAGTTGTAGACATGTTGGTCCCAGGATATTGGAGAAACAAGGTGGGTGAGGTAATATATTTTCTTGGACCAAGTTCTGTGGGTGAGAGAGACAAGCTTTTGAGCCATACAGAGAGAGCTAAGAAGAGCTCTGTGTAAGCTCAAAAGCTTGTCTCTCAGCAACAGAAGTTGGTCCAAGAAAAGATATTATCTCACTCATCTTGTCAGACTGTGTAATAACATTCTTATTTACTCTGGGCCCAACAGCTAGTTTCCTCTTCCTATCTCCCCTAGTATCCCTAATCCTTCTGTAAAGAATCATGCTTTGGAATGATCCCTCTCATAGCTTCTGCTATCTATGCCAAGAAGTTCTCTGGCATGATCATCTCTCTGTTCTTGAAACAAACACTATGGCCCAGTTCAACTTCCCTCATTCCCCTCCATCTTTTGCTTCTTTTCCAGATTATGCTATAGAGAGATGCTTCATCTATATTCCCCCCACCCCGCCGCAAAAAAATAAAAAATAAAAAAATAAAAAAAACACCCTTCAATCTCTGATTCTCATACACACATACTCTTATGGTTTCCCTTTAATATAGCACAACCCCAAACAACCAGTATATTAAAATTCTTTTATAACTCCTTCTCCCAAAAACAAAGTCTGAGGAACACCCTAGATCTGAATTCTCATCTCTCATAAATAGCAGACACTGACTAGAGTCTCCCCAGTTCCTCAGTTAAAACCAGTTTTGCTCCCTAACATTTCTTCCTAATTTCATGTATTGAGATAAGGAGCCCCTTTTAGCTACCAGTTACATTAAAAAAAAATTGCAAGCTGATTTTCATGGCAGATGAGTACCTAAAGCCAAAAGAATTTGCTAAGCTTGTCAGCTTCTGTGAATGTTAAATGCTAAGACCTAACTGCTGGTAGAAATGATGGCACGAAGTCTCATAAAAGTGAAAGAGGGAAAGATTTATAAATGCCTCTTTCAGAGGTTTGAGTTTTCTTGTAATCCAAGCAGTTACTTAGGTACAGGATATGTTGGTGCTTGTTTTGCCCCTCGCCCCCGGTCTCCTTTCCATCTTAACATGATGGAATTCTTTAGTTTATGTAAGGTTATTCAACAGAGGTATTCAGTGACTGTGTTCCTTTATTGAATGTGGATATTGAAATATAAATCCACATCAGAGTATTGTACAGCAGACTAATCTATTCCAAGGCAATGCTTAAAATGATAAAATCTGGTGGGTTAAAATGGGTAACAACTCAGGATGGTTGTTTTCACAGGAAATAATGAATACTGACACTTTTACTTAATAATTACACTGTAGTAACAGTTTGGCTTTCTCAGAACAAAAGGTTAGGAAGGAGAATGTGGAAAATTAATGATAAATGTATCTAAATTAGATGTGAAGCCAAAATTCATCTTCTCCATTTAGAAAATGACGCTTCCACAAATAACAGAATTGTAGTATAATTTGGGGTCAGAAAGAAGAATTAATTGTAGCTTGCTTTCAAAATTAAACCCATTTGTATATGCATATTCCCCAACCACTCCTCCTGTGCGTATGTCCAAATGTCTAAAAGCAAGGAAATACAGAAAACTAGGAAATATGGAATTCATCCAGAAATTAATTCCTCAATTTTTCATAATGATTTTTACACAGTTCCAAAGAAAGACATAAAAACATAGAAAAAGCATCTTTTAAAATGCAACCTAATTAGTGTCATGAATAACACTTGCTGTGCTCCCTCATCACTGCTTCACTTCCCCCAGTACTAACCCATCTGGATCTCACACATATTGTGGTTGCAGAATAAAAGCTCACTGGCTTATGTATCAAATAACATGCACAGCTATGCCATGGAAAAGGGAAATATACTAATGCTGGCATTTATGTATCGGGCATTCAGAATAAGAATCCTTGAATGGATTTAGTTCCTCAAAATTACTTTTTCCCTTTAATGAAATATGAAATATTTGTATTTGGACTATTTTAAAATACTATTTTAAATTGTTTGTGAAAGAAATGTGCCATTTGCTCACTCTGTCACTTTTTATTTCTTTCTTTCCTTCCTTCCTTTTTACCCCTCCGAATATGATAGGGAAAGGACCAGTTCCTACTCTCCTCCCCCAACTGTTACCAGATGTGAAAGATAGTTTTCCAACAGCAGTATCTGGCTTTTGGCAGACCTCTTGCACAGATACTGTGTACTGGTTCCTGAGGGTCTTGCTTCTACATCTGTCATGGGATTGTCCTGTTGATAATATATGTGGACTGTTAACTCTTTGGGTTTTGTTTTTCTTCGAGTACTAAAATAGTTATTTGTTTAATATTCTGAAGATGAGTTTGGGCTTCAACAATATATGTGGCTATACAGTGTTCATTTCTCAGTGAGACAGGAGTAACTATTCTCAGCAGTGTACTAGGACATTTTCTGATGAACAGAAACATGTTAATGAGGCCCATTAATGCAGACGACTGTATTGTGAAACCTTCATGAATACCACCTCCATTAGGCAACCTCCTATCTTAAGTAGATGGGAAGGGATCCTCAAGATTAGCACTATAATTCGGTGTGAACCCTTGGGTGATTCACTATAATGTGCAGCTTTTTGTTGTTTTACAACTTCATGATATTTCAGCTGAACACAAACTACATAGCTATTTAGTAGGCCCTTTCAGAATAGGGAGAGACATAGGAGGTTCCTTATAATAGTGGATCCTCCATCCATCTCCCTTCCCCTTGCACACAGTTCATTAAAGCCTATGGTGCCTTCCTTCAACTCCACTAAAAAAAAAAAAGTCTTCTCTGCTGTCCACAGTACAACAAATCAGTCGTTGTCTACATATGTGCCTTCTTCTGAAATTGCTTTTAAACAGTCCAATTCTAGTAACCCTAGGCATGGCTAGCTGTGCTGGATGAGGATATAATATTTGAAAAGTATTGTGAATGTGGCATAACATTTGAAAAATATTATCTTGAGTTAAGAAAACTAGTTTAAGAGCCTGGGCATTTTCAGCTCTGATGAGAACCAGGGACTCTCTTAGGCTGAGAGATGAAGATTACATATGGAAAGGGACTCTGAGCTTTGATGTGACAGAAGACTGTCTGAGTGCATGTAGTGAGAGAAATCTTTGCTGTCAGCCTCTGCATTCAAACACAAATTATCTTGCTTTCCTGTTAAATCCCACTCTGTTGAAAACCTCTGTGCAGGAATGATTCATTTATAAATAAAAGTAGATTAGGATAATTATTAATCATGAGTCTTCTGTCCACTCATTTTTCTCCTGGAGGAAATTATCCACTACTTGAGTTCAAGTGTGCTAGCTGCTCTGCAACATAACAATCCATTAATCTTCAAACTTCCAAAAGTGTCCTTATGTGCCTTCATATTTCCATCATCTTCAGGCTGCTCAGTCTGCAAGTCTCAAGAGAAAATGTAAACACTTGCAGCTTATTCACATTAAGGTTTCAGGAAAACAGGCCTGTAGCAGGTGTTTTATTAAATAAATATTTGGGAGTTTGTTCCAATTAATGAGGTGTACCTTGGAAATTCCTAACTGGATCAACGTGTATTACTGTGCTTTCTCAGATAATGTGAGGTACCCTGGTGTGTGTCTCCTTTCTCAAATATTTTGTGTCTGAAAACATCAAACTCATATTTTTACAGATGTGTGCACTTTTTTGTGCACACTGATTCACCCAATGTGTATATACAAGCTGGGCCGCCGAGAGCGGGTTTGGGCCCCAGTGAAAAAATTTTTTCGGGCCCCCCCAGCAGGGGCGGACCAGCTAAACAGGGCCGACGAGAGTGGGGGGAAGCCGGGCCCCGGTAAGGCGAAGAGGGGGGGAAGCCGGGCCCCGGTAATTTGTACTGGCTTCTCCCCCCTCTCGTCGGCCCTGTATACAAGTCAGAGGTTTGGTACACACAAATGTGTACACAGTTTGAAGACCTTAGCCTCTGAGTTTAACAGCTGCAATAAGAGAACAATTCCTTGAAATACAGATTTCATTATATTTCTGATTAAAGATCAATTTATATAAAAGGAAATGAATTGTATTCTTGGCACATTTCTCCCTGTTATAAACATTATTCATGTATAACAGTCAGAACATCATAAAGGCAAATTTGAAGCCTAAAGTTTCAAAAATTATTGGGAGAAATCTATTCAGAATTGTTTTGCTTTGTATTTAATCCCTGTGTTTATATACAGGGTGCCATATTTTACACAGTTGTATATCTTGTGCAATCCCACATCATGCCTTTTCTGTTTTTAATGCAAATCTGTGCCATTGGATTCTTCAGTATACTTTTTAAAATAATGGGAGCTACATATATTAGTCCATGCTACTCAGAATTGAGATAACCCACCACATAAGCCTATTGTGTCAGGTGGCTTTTACATAATTGACAAGATGATTATTCTCAACTTGGTCAGGAAAATGTGTTTTTAAAATCCCTAGATGAGGATAGATTGTAACCAATGACTGCAAACAGCCATTTGGTCAGATCCTCAGATACAGTCAAATGCACAGATTGCAACAGGCCAGGGTTGGTATGCAAAGGAGGCTAAAAGCTTACCTTTTCACTCCCTTGATCCTGGTGTTTCTGTATGCATTACTAATCTCTTGGGCTGCTCCAACTTGTGCCAGGCTGCACTGATCACAAGGGATCACAACCTGTCTGGTATTCAGCATAGCACAGGGACAATCCAGCCACACCACCTTCTCCTTGTTATATCAGCAGCAGGGAGGGAAGTGGCAAAAGAGCATCCTATACTGATGTGACAACTTGGAAAGATTGCCCTAATATTGGACTGCTTCTCCTTGGAACGGTTAACTGGCTTTACATCCGGATTACTCTGGCAGTGCGGTACAAGCCATCTCACCACACTGGAGGATTTGGCACATTATGTTTAACGTTCTTACAATTCCGCAATAAAGGTTTTGTTTTTTAATATTACTATACAAAGAGTGAATAAGCCGGTCTGTGTTCAAAATTAGTATTTCTGTACACAAATGCAATCCAGGAAACTAATAATTCAACATGACACTTCATCCCCTTTCTGTCTAATATACGGGGCCAAATTCCTCTTGGTTTATTGGATTGAGGTACTTTACTGGAATTTATGCTTGGGACAAATTTGACCTGTTATGGCTAGGGTCTGCATTGGAATAGTCTCTAAAGTGTGCTATCATTGCTGTGTGCTCTGTTATTGTGTATTAGGGTGCTATGGGATATGTTAAAGAAGATTAAGATTTAAACTCTGAATCATCTACATGTATATGTTTGTTAGACCCTTTGTTAATCAAACACTATTTTGGTAATAATTAAAAATTAAAGAATGAAGTGGATCATTTGTGGGTGGGGGGAGATTAGAAGAGCTAACAATGGTATTTTGCTTTCAGAATCATGTGTGTTTCCTGTTGAAGTAAATGGGAGTCTTTTATGCATCTGAGGACAGCATGAAACCCAACACAGAAATACTTGAATAGCTATGAGAGCAGGAGGATTGGAACCTGGATCTTCCAGGAGAGTGTCCTGACCACTACGCTATAGAGTCCAGGTCCCTCTCTCTGGACCAATGCATATTTAATTATTTCATACAAAGTGGAACAGTTTCAAAAGGCAAGATGGAGGCCCCTTCCTCACCCTGTGAATACCCTATAGCACAGTAGTTTAGGGCAAAATTTGGGTTCAAGGCCCTCCTTCAGATTAGGCAAAGTGGGGATTTGACTCCAGGGCTCCCACGTTTTACATAACTGTTCTAACCACTGGGATATTGGATATACGTGGGGAATAGCAGCTGCACCAGCACTAATGTTTGTGAAAAAGGGCTGACCGGCCTTAGGTGCCTAACTGCAAGAGAGCGGACACAGATAAGCAACCCTAGCAGAGAGAGACACCTCCCTCTGGCCCAGAGTTAGGCACTTCAGTTTCTTTGAGCCACACCCCTCTCCTCGGCACATCCTCCTGGCTAACTTAGGCAGCACCCTACTCACTTGCTTCTATGAATCCCTTTTTTAGGGGCTAGAGTCTCCCCATGCCTTGTATAGATGCCCTGGGCCCCGAACTCAGGGTTGCGGATTACTCTAGGTGGCAGGGTGCCTAAAGTCAGGCATTGCAATGCTGAGCCTGTCTCTCCTTTGGGAGCCTTCACCATTTATATGTAATTAATTTCCTAGTTCTTTACAAATAAAATTGGGTAGAAAAATGTAATTTAAAAGCAAGATGTGTGTGAAAGATTAAATGTTATACTGCGGTACCAGTGCAAGGTAAGGGTTAATGATTTTATCTAGTGCATGGCAATTAGTGATAGCATTATTTTACAGGTACCAAGTCAGCACTCATTTTTATGTTTTGAGAAACATCTTAGTCTTCTATTTTGGTGAGGCAACTACTGCCCTCAGGACTAGCACCATGTGTTTGAATTCACAGCAGACTTACAGAGGATCCCTGGAGAGCTTCATCACAGATGCAAGCCTACTGTTGTGTACCCACAAGAATCTGTTCAGTCCTCATGGTGTGCGCAAGGAGACAAAACTACACAGCAGAAATCATTTATGATGGTGCACCAAAAAACATTAGTCTGAGGCGCCGTCTCTGGAAGTTTATAGGTTCTGACATCTGACTCTGGTTTTGTGGCAGCCCTGAGGATTTATCAGCAGTACCTTATCTCCTCCCTATATCTTCCAATAAGTTCAGAAAATTTACAGCTTCAGACTACAGTCTGCAATGTTATTGAATTTCCCAGAAGTGTATTTAATTACTCACTGAAGAATCCACTAAACAATCACATCTATTTTGACCAATTAAGAACACATTAAATACTAATGAATATCTTTTTCATAACGAGAGATGCTGCATTGCCTTTAGGCATTCCCAAAGCACTGTCCAATATATCTTCATGTTCTAGTTCAAATCTGTGCTGAATACAGCCTAAAAAATTTGATCTTTGCACTCTCCCTCCTCACAGTCTGTGCACAAGATTTTTCTCCTGCACCACAGCTCAGCTCTGCACCAGGGAGAGTCAGAGTGTCTGGGATTCAATTCTGGGGGCCACCCTTGACATTCACTTAGTACATTGATGGGATGTATATAATGACTTAGATACCATGGCAGTTTTTATGGCATAGTTATATGATGCATGTGTATGTAGTGGCAACATCCATAATTGATGCCGTGGATCATCTATGCTAATTCCATGTATCCTTTCTGCTTTGATGTAAGTAGAGGGGATGGAGACCAGTTTCATTCCAGCTGGGCTGGAGAGTGAAGAAGATTAGCAGTATCAGCTCTGCTGCATGGTCTTTCCTATCCTACTGACCTACTTAAGCTTTCCTCTGAGCACGCTGCTCTGTTTGTCTGCAGGAATGAGATCAGAGGATGATTACTCATTGTGGCCTGGTTTTCTTCCTAAAATTAGGCTAACCTCACCAGCATAATCCTAGACAGTGAGCCCCATCTCCTGGGTGACTTCCACCAGCAAGGAGTAGTGATGCCATCAGGGCAGGGAAGAAATACAGAATTGCTAAGGCCTGTATACATATAGTACATGTATGGCACAGAAGGTCCAGACCATTCTATGGAAGAAGGAAGTGTATGGTTTGTAAACCATTTCTCCCAGGCTCCCCCATCTTCAAAAGGAACAGTGAAACTGGAACTCTGCCAGTTAAAATGTTCAGGAAATGTGCAGAGATTCCTGTCCCATGCAGGTTTTTTGAGCATAAGGGAAGACTTGACTTCACGGACTGGAAGTGAGTCTTGCTCATCCTTGGATTATCTGTTTTTACCTAATTGCCTGCAAGATAACTTGGAACATTAATGTAGAGGAATATGTTAAGCAGTGACAAACCTTGGTCCAAGTTGTTTAAAACTGTAAACAGAGTGTAAGTAGCTTCTAATGGAAGTTACACTCATAAATACAGAACCAACAACTTAACTACAGTGGCACAAGAAAAACACCTGGTTTTCAAGGCTTGGGCAATCCATGATGGGCCACTTGACAGAGACAGAAGTGCTTCTTCTTTTTTTTCGTAGTCTGTCCTTTCTTTAATTTTTTCCAGGAGCATTTCATTTTTGAATGTTTAGTGACACTAATATTGATATTGAAAAAATACTTGGAAACCCTAGGCCAAATACTACAAGCAAGATGCCGCCTAAAAATGAACATGCTTGATATATATGCACTGGGGTAGATCATTTGGATAGTGCATTCTTTAAGAGAAGGCCTGTATTTTTGTCTGCATTTGCAAAATACATTGTACAACAGAGGTGCTACCATTGTCCTAGTAATACACCATAAATGCTAGTGAACAGAAAAGGAGGCCCCACGACTCCCGTTTTTTACAAACTGCTTTTAAAAATGGTAGCACTCTTAGTTTGTCTAGCAAATTAGCCAACTGATATTTTCTTAGTTTTCTTAATTTATTGAATGAAGAAAATATGTTTGATCTTGGGTGTCTCCATGTCTGGCCAGTTCAACACAGATTTGGTCAAATTTCTGTGAATAAACCCCACCGCCCTTGCATATTTCACAAGAAAAGTTTGCAAAGAAATGTAAAAAATATGAAAGTTCTGACTTTTTGGACTAGATTTATTATCATTATCATGTCTGAAAATTTAGTTTCCTTTTTAATGTTGGAATTTAGTTTGCTGAATTTTGAGGTGCTTTTTATAATTAAATGTTCTTCCTTTCATCTTAAACTTTCTGAATATGGCTGTCTTGGGATCTAATAATGGGATTTTAATATTTACACCCATTATGACTATATTGTGTTTTATAGAATTCAGCGTATAATAGGGCTTAGTCATTTGGCAAGAGCTAACAAAAAAATTAATGGGACTATGCCAAAAATAGCCTGTATGCTATTTTTAGGACCCAGTCCAACTCTTATTAAAGGCAATGGAAGTGCTCCTTGTGACAGGGTGTCAAGTGCTAGCTTGGAAGATGTAGAAGATGCAGAGCCATTTTGTTGGCTCCTCCTAGCAGCCAGAAGAGGTGAGTAGCAGTAACATCATTCTCCCACTACGAGAAAGGGACCAAGTGACCTTCTCCATTGGATCATATGAACTGGAACCATAAACTCCCTGAACATTAAATCTCACCAAATGAGGGTCAATCCATCCTCATCATCATATCCACTCATTATACTCCACACCCGAACATAGCCATCCTATGAACTTCATACCCTCATATCTCAATGCCTGTACTTTGACCCATCAACCTTTTACCCCCAATCAGGGATATTGCAGATTATGTATTCCTTATGCCACCTGATTTTAAACCAAACTTTGTACCTCGATAATCTGTACGTTATTCCCTGATAACCAGAAACTCCTATGCTCAAACTCTGTTCACTTTTTTTTTTAACATCATCTTAATAATTTTTTTAAGTCTGTTCTTATCTATCTCAAGAGTATAAAAGGGTTGTGAGTTTCTCTAGGGCAGAGATCACTAGCAGCAGAGTCAGAAGTCCTTCAGGCAGAAACAAAAAACATGGACGTTCAGGCTGAGATTTGTTTGTTGTTATTTAAGTTAACAATTAAGGAAAACCCTCTGAAAGAGCTAAGTTTGGATAATATCCAGTGTGTGCATTCCATGCTAGGAGCATAATGGGAACACCACCTGCTTACCCATAATGGGAGTTGGACTGGGCCCTTATTCAGGATTCATTATAATCTGCTTATTTTAATGATGTGTGAGTATTTTACAGCATTTGATTGGAACTGCCAAGTGTTAGTTAAACATTTATATTTCAGGACTAGTGCAATCAGGCTTATAAGGGGCTTATTTCCATGTTGTAAATAAATGAATTAACTTTACTTTCTTTTCTCTAGTAATTTTTTTTCTTGTGTTTCACATAAGGGACTTTCTATATTAAAATACTGAAATATTTGTATCACTAATATATGCTTCTTTGTTATAGTATATGATAATCTGTTTATATGACATACACACACTACATTAAAAGAATGTTGCAAAGTCAAAAGCTGGGAAATGCCACAATTAATGTTGCCAGTACAATCTTAGTTCACCCCTCCCCCTTGTGTGTATGTATTATCATGCAGTCTTTAATTAGGTGATTACATAATTTTTTTCCCCACAGAAACCCTGCCTTAGTTCTAATGTCCAGCATCACAGTGGCTTGCAGCAGCTGGGAGCAGCAATTGCAGAGAAAGTACTATTCAGCCCCTGCATCCCTAGACTGGTGCATGCTCAGTACAGACAGACTCTTGAGAGATTTTAGCTGCTAAATTCTAACCAGCCACTACTGAGATTTTTTTTTCAGGGGCTTCTAACTTGTCCAAATTTAGGCAGTTTCTCTTGGGGATGGCAAAAGGCACATCTCTGACATCAGGGCAGTCTCCCTGACAAACTTAATTTCCTGCTCCAAAGCTTGGAGGTGCTAGAACTTCTCAGTGAAAACAATTGGAATAATTTTTTAACCTGGCCAAAACAAGGTATTTCCCCCTAACCTTATTCTCAGAATCATTTTTGCTGAAGCTTTCCAAAAAATAATTCAGGCTGAGGCAGAAACCCAGCATGGAAAATTTCAGACTGAATATTTAAAGTTTGGCAAAGCTGTAAACAACCAAACACAGGGCCTTATAATGAAACATGTCAGGCAATCTTAAGTATAAGCGTTCAACCAGCTCAACCTATAATATACTTTTGTATTTCTCAGTAATCTAGCTCCGTCATTTGCTTATGCTCATGTACACAATACCAGTGGTACATCAGTGCGAATGGAAATCAGTTGCTACCACTATCCCTAAATATCCTGTTCAAGAATAATTGGATTTTGAGTAGGAAATATCCTTTCTTCTGGGAAAGAATTTACCCTGAGGTAAATGTTCTGCCATGTGCCAATGGAGATAAATTAACTAGAGTTGTGTACCAATACGCCTTCTCCTCAGTGTGTTCCGCTCTCAGATTTCTTGTTACAGCTTACACTGTTCCCATTCTCTCCCATCAAATTATCTTGTTTTTATTAATGTTTATGTTGCTGTTCAAAGCTACTGAAAACAAGTTATTCAAAAACTACAAGTTGTTAGAATAAAGCAAAGTTAGTCTCCAGTGTTTTGACTCAGCTTGTTTTAACTGCCTGTTTGTATAGTCTGCTTCCTACAAAAATAAAATAAAATAAAAACCCGAGATAAAGCTTTAAAAAGTGATCGAGGGAAAAAAACATAAAATACCACACAGTGTTAAATGCTACATGAAGCACTTTCTTTGTAATTTAGTTCTTCATTGTCTTCTCAGCCCACTCCAATAGAATAATAAAAGGAAAAGGTGTAAATTCAACAACACTGTTCCTCCCCCAAATTTATATTTCAAAATCATTCCATATTCAATGTGGAATGGTAAAATATGGGCATCAGGTCTTTTAAAATAATAGGAGAGATCCTCAGCGGGTAGAAATCCAGTATTGCTCCATTAAAGTCAATGGTATTATGCTGATTTGTACTGGCTGAGCTTGGCCAATATGTTTAACAGTTAAACTGTCCAATAATAATACTGACAAACTACGTACTTTTTCCTACCTTGAATGTGTAACAGTTCTTTTTAAAGAAACACTAGTTTTTCTGAGGGCCAGATTCTGATATCCTCACTCATGTAGAGGAGCACTTTATTCATTGTTGGAGAAAGGTATTATTCATTTCGAGTAAAAGGATCAGACTCCAGCTGTTAATTTATCTAGCTTATTTGCCCTCGTCACTGTATCTGAGCACCTTAGTCTTCCCCACCTCCCCGTGCTATTGCACCAAGTTACAGATGGGGAACTGAGGTACCAAGAGACTGACTGAGCTGCCCAAAGTCACACAGGAAGTCTGTTGGAGCAGGGAATAGAACGCAGCTCTCCCAAGTCCCCTGCTTGCTCCCTAAACAGTAGACCGGCCTTTCTTCTTGAATGAATTTGGTGGGAAATATTCCTGGGTGCAGAAATAGGCCCTTCAAACAGAGAAACAACAATAGTTTACATGAGATTTCATATTTATGATCAAATCAGGCAGTCTTCCTTGGTTGTTAATTTACCAGTTCCTCTCTTTGATACTGTATCCAGTCCTGTTTCCAATGAAATCAAGAGGAGTTTTGCAGTCTAATCTAGGTATTTCCATTATACCAAAAAATCTACATGCAGATTGGGATCAAATCTGTTGTGTGGCAAAATGCTATTATCTTCTTTTACTGCTCTGGGTTCCATATGGACAGACTCACTGTGCATGCACAAAGACCCATGCCAATTCACAATAATGCATTCCCAGGTCAGGGGCTTTGGCTAGGATGTGAGTCATTTGTATAAAAGCAAGAATCCTTTAAAAAAAATCATTTACTTGTCTTTTTGTTGTTGTTCTTTATTCTTCATTTCCTTTCTTTGTTATCCTTTCATTAACTTTTCATTTTGAGTTTGGATGTTCATGCACTTTAAATGTATCACATGTACTCTTCAAAGAATATTCACAGTAACATAGGCATGGTAACATCCTTAACTTCCCACTTATTTACGAATGCTCATGCCATCTACAAGAGATTGTGCATGATAATAGTCAATACATTCCTGGAAATTGTTTTATGTATGATTTCCTAACAAAATTGCATTACATTTGATGAACCACATGTTACAGTATATGCCTGTTAACTTTTGGGTTAAAAAATGAGTGCAGAGAGTTAAATATGTTAATAGTAGCAATACATATACATGTATTTGCAGTACCTACCTCTAGTGTAATTAATGTCACCAATGAATAGTGACAATTCATTGGAAATGGAGTGTAAAAGGATATTGTGATAAAAATACTGGGACAGGTTGATTGTTTGGGCGTTTAGTGGATGAGCAAAACACTTGGTAAAGCAGATGAAATGGGATAATTTACATTGTTATCTTTATTGAAATCACCTTGTTATCATTTTTGTGCAGAGTAAACCCATTTGTTTTACAGAACAGCAAACGAAACCAACCCAAAGTAGTACATCTTTAACAAAATTAGCTATCACTAAGAGATAATCAGGATGGGCAAAATATTGAAGATCCTCTTGACCTGGGCTCCAGCAAAATTACAAATACAGATAAATGAGCCAGTAGTTAGGTGCAGTGAATGTCACTTACAAGTCATCATAGCTGATTCTGCCTTCATTTATATATGTAGATAGTCTTGCACTATATATTGCTAAGAAATGGTTTACTCACAAATCTGTTCTTCTGGCTAAAAAGTGTACTTTATTCAAATTATTATTATAAATACTATTTGTGAAATTCTCAGTTTGTAGTGGCCTGGGCTGCATGTAAAGGTTAAGAAAGAAGGGACAGTGGCTGCTGAAGAAAATGAGGAGCAAACTTACCTTTGTCCCTTTAAGTGATGACAAGATGTAGAATGGAATAAAATTCAGTGACAATCTCTGTTGGACACTTCACTAAGGTATTTGGCTGAGTGATTTGAAATATCAAATATTTGGCAGAGGGGAACAGTTGCTGTGTTTTTTATAAACAAAAAAAGAAGGAATCCAAGTGTGGGCTGAAGAGAAAGTGCTAAGTATAGAGGAGCTAACATAACATAACAGGGCACAGCAGGTCAACTCCATTAGAAACTAAACAAACCTTGGAAAAAAAACTCTGGGACAAAGGCAGAGAAACTTTGAACACTCAAGTCTATTCATTTTTCACAGATGGACACAAATGGCCAAGAGAAACTGCAAACCATGCATTTCAGCTAGAAGAGCCAGAAGTGAACTAGATACTAGCTGACTCTGGTCTAACTAAGGTATTGTGAGGCATCATAGGAGTGGAGTTCCAGGAATTCATGTAACATATAGATAGGACTGAGGCAGAAGCTTTGGGAGGGCGCTCATATACCACAGGGATAGGCAACTTTATAAAAGTCCTAGACAGGGTATAAAGTGCTATAGAAACCTGTGAGATATAATTGAGGCACAATGATGACAGAACAGTTGCAGTGATGAAAGGAGAGACAAGTGAAAAGTGGGAAAGGTTGAAGATCTTGCTACAAATGTTTTCAGGGGGATTATGGCCCAAACTCACAAAAGGACTTAGGCATTGTAAGGCTCCTTCTCTGCTCTGCATCCCCTCTGAGGCTACATCTACACTACAGGGGGGAGTCGATTTAAGATATGCAAATTCAGCTACGTGAATAGCGTAGCTGAATTCGATGTATCGCAGCCGACTTACCCCGCTGTGAGGACGGTGGCAAAATCGACCTCTGCGGCTTCCTGTCGATGGCGCTTACTCCCACCTCCGCTGGTGGAGTAAGAGCGTTGATTCGGGGATCGATTGTCGCGTCCCAACAGGACGTGATAAATCGATCCCCGAGAGGTCGATTTCTACCCGCCGATTCAGGCGGGTAGTGTAGACCTAGCCTGAGGCTCTCAGCATGCCTATCTTATTGGGCCCCTCCGCTGAGATGGCTGTGCAAACACCTATTTGTACCAGGTTTGAGGATCCTATTGGAGTTTAGATGTGAGATAGGTCTCTAAGTGCCTAGATTAAGGCAGCAGTGCACATACCCAAAGACAAAATCTTAGACTCCTAGGGGACTTTTATAGTGAAAATTTAGGCACCTAGGGAGTTTAGGGACTTCTAGCATTAGGCAGAAGATGAGGAGGGGGGCTTTGGACTTAAGCTCTCAACTCCCACTTTAAGTGCCTAAGTCCTTTTATGGAGCTGGACCTGTGAATGCTGCTGTCACCAACCAATATAAACCAGGGGAAGCCGTGGAGAGGATATTTACAACCATTCCATTTCTTTTTTGTACATCACATACAAATCTCAGACTCTGCTTGCCAGTTGACCCTCCAGGGTCATCTGAATCCATCCATCAAAGGACTTTGCAAAGCAAGACTCCCTTGTGTATCTTGTAAATCTTGTTTTGAGAATACCTTAAACACTGGCCTTTGAAACAAATTGCAGCAAAGGGGAGTGAAACAATTAAACATCCCTACTGCTAATACTGCTTGAAAAATAGACTGTCTTATATTACATTTCAGAGTAAGCGATATACATCTTAATAATTTCAGCTTATTTTGGAAAGACACTGACTAAAAGCTTGATTTTTTTTTACAATAATTAAGGCATTTTCTTAACATTAATTTGAAAGAATTATTAGTGGGATTACTTAAAAATTGTGATCACTTTTTTTCTGATGGTTAAATAAAATCCAGTCATAGGAGCAATTTTAACAGTATTTTAAATATTCTAAATCAATATTTCAAAGTCCTGGGATTAGTTTAAAAACTTGTATAGCAAATATTTATTCTCTGGGAAACAAACACAGTAAATATTTCCTCTCTAAGTAGGGTCATTTGCAAATGTTTGTTTTGTTATATAATTACAGTGGACAATTGAATACTATTAAGAAATATAAACTATTTGCAATAACTGGTATAGTCTTACCAACTAGATTTTTGCTTTTAGTAACTAAAGTTAAACAGACCCTTTGTTACTGCTACAATTATTGCATATTTTGATTTATTAAACATTATTTTAAAAACACTTTTTTAGTTTGGAATAAAACATCAGAGGTGGGACAGATGGGGGAGCTATTCTGGTCAAGTAGTGATGATTCAGACTTTACAAATCTCCCAATACTTAGCTTTTAGTAATTATGATATGTAAATTATGATAGTAAATATGCAGTGGCTTCAATTATATCTGTAGGCAGCTGTTACAATTAAGGCCCTGATGTTTCAACCGACTATGAAAAGCTCCATTGACTAGGGTTACCATTCGTCCGGATTCCCCCGGACATGTCCGGCTTTTTCGGGTTAAAAATAGCGTCCGGGGGGAATTTGTCAATGTCCGGACTTCCCCTCCTCCCCCCTCCCATGCAGAGCGTGCGCGCGCTTACAAAGCAGCCGGTGCTCCAAAAGCCAGAGCCAGAGCCCTGCTTGCACTTCTCCCTCCTGAAACTTGACACCACTCCCCTCCTCTCCCTCCCTCCCTCCCTGCACTCACAGATCGCCGGCTGGGCTGTTCGTCTGGAGCTCCGACCCTGCTCCCCTCCCCCGCTGCCCAGCGCGCTGCTCTGCAGCACAGTAAGGGGGCCGGGGGCCAGAGAAGCGGCAGGGAGGTTTGGGGGGGGGGGTAGTCAAGAGACAGGGAGCAGGGGGAGGGTTGAATGGGTCAGGGAGTTCGGGGGGGGCTGTCTGGGGGTTGGGGGTGTAAGGTTTTGGGTAGTCAGGGTACAGGTGGGGGGGTCTCAGGAGGGGGCAGTTAGGGGACAAGGAACAGGGAGGCTTAGGTAGGGGGTGGGGTTCTGGAGGGCAGTTAGGAGCAGGGGTCCCAGGAGGGGGCAGTCAGGGGACAAGGAGCGGGGGGGGGAGTTCGGGGCAGACTTTCTGGGGGGGGGGGGGATAAGGTTTTGGGCAGTCAGGGTACAGGTAGGGGGTAGGGTCCTGGGGGGCAGTTAGGGAGAGGGGTCTTAGGAAGGGGCAGTTAGGGGATAAGGAACAGGGAGGCTTAGGTAGGGGGTGGGGTTCTGGAGGGCAGTTAGGAGCAGGGGTCCCAGGAGGGGGCAGTCAGGGGACAGGGAGCAGAGGGGTTTAGATGGGTCAGGAGTTCTGGGGGGGGCTGTCAGGGGGTGGGGGTGTGGATAAGGGTTGGGGCAGTCAGGGGACAGGTAGGGGGGTAGGGTCCTAGGGGGCCAGTTAGGATGTGGGGAAGGTCTCAGGAGGAGGCAGTCAGGGGACAAGAGGCAGGGAGGCTTAGGGAGGGGGTGGAGTCCTGGGGGGCAGTCAGGGGACAAGGAGTGGGGGGGAGGGTTGGGGGTTCTGAGGGGGCAGGAAGTGGGAGGGAGTGGAAGGGGCGGGGCTAGGACAGGGGCGGGGCTAGGACGGGGCGGGGCTAGGGCGGGGCTCCTCCCGTCCTCTTTTTTGATTGTTGAAATATGGTAACCCTACCATTGACTACAGCAGGGCGTCTCATGCTTGCATGTAACAAATGGTGGGATCGGGGCCTATGAGCACAATTTTGGTTTCTCTACTGAGGCCAAACTCCCATTAGCTCTGAGACTGACTACAGAATTGGGCCCTGTATCTTGTTCTCCCACATCATGCTGTAATAAAACACCTAGGGGTAAACATTCAAAATGATGCATGAAATCTTCATGCACAATATTCGTGAACAAATAAGATTCCTGTGTATATTGCCTGTTCACATAATTAGGACATCATATCCTAAAAGCTCAAAGGAGTTTAAAGAAGCGCAAGCTCTGGTCTAGTAGTAAATTTGCATGTAAGGAAGTGCCCGACATGATTCTAGCATGGTTGACTCTGCACCCGTTTCACTTCACACACATTGTCTCAACACTACTGTTGCAGTGTCTCCTTCATAACCTAGGCAAATTTACTGGTGCTTCTGTAGTGCTGGTATTAGCTGTTAGTCTTATAGTGCTTTTTTTTTTTTCAGAATGAATTATCTGCAGCAATCACCCCACACAGACAGATTTTATTTTTCGATTTAAGTTCTGTTAAATAATGATATTAGTGGTTTTATTTCCCTTTTTATCACTTTAAAATGAAAAAAAAGGATTAACAGAAGAGAACATTAATTTCAAAACAATGTAAAGATAAAACTAAAATAAAAACTAATCAGAGGTTATTAAATTGTCCATCTTCCCCTGTAAATTCTAGTATGTATTGTCTGCATATGAATAATATGTCTTGGAATGTTAAATTTTGTTGTTGTTTTTTTGCCAGAAATTCACATATATATATAGGGATTTGATATTAAAAAGCAAGTATGTTTTTGGACTAGGGACAACAGTAGGGGTTTGATACTCAGTTTCTCTTGATTTCTTGATACCGTGGAACCATTGATATAGTATTTCATACATAACTGATAAACCAGAAAAGATATTTTAATGTAGTATCTCGTCTGTTCACCTGCCTTACCAGAAGTTGTAATACATAATAACAGATGAAAGACAGTCTCACTCTTTCCGGGAGAACTGTCATCCCCCTCCTTTCATCTGCAATGCCTCTTTAGAGCTGTTGGCCATGGCAATTCATCAAAGCTCACTTAAAGAGTTGATCATAAAAAAGTAACATATGGAATCCTTATTTTAACAGATTTTGTCATGTTACTTTGTAAGTTCATGTACAACAGTAAACTGTTGTATGTAATCTAGCAAAATCATTCTGTTGCTAATGCACAGAAAAACAATGGCTGTTTTAATTTGAAATTTAGATTACTGAGCTGTAGTTCTAATTTTGTGTTTGAATGCAGACATCTGTAGTATAGTGACAAACTAAAACTAGTAAGAGAGGATAGCATCTCAGTTAAGAAAGTATTTTAAATATTAGAATGTAATGCAAGGTAACCATGCATCATGCCATAAACTGTTTATAATATAATAATTGCTAATTAACATACACCAACCTGATCATAGTGAAGTTAGCATAAAGGAAATGTATGATTCCTACTGTGGTTATTGCATATATTTTTTTAAATAGATAGGAGAATTTTACTAAAGCCAACTTAATGGATATTTTTCAGCTGTGAACAGCTGTTTTATTGTGGTGTAAGTTCAAGCAACCATCCTTAATATTGAAATTCTGGGACACAACTGAAGCAAGAGTTCTGTATTTCAAACATAGACAATAAATCACTGTATTTTGTGGTAGGATTACTAAATCAATGTTCCTATGCATTAGAGTTAGCTCCAGATACATTGTACACCCGAGGGCATTTTTATTTATTGTCAAATACATTTTCCAAAAGAGTTGAAAGTTCTGAACCAAATAACCCCCTTCATTTTGAATCTTTCTATCAGATGCAGGAAGATGTGGATTTGTTGTATAGTCAAACACAATACTCAATATCATTCCCTCTCACATATACATACAACATGCCCACCCCTTCAGTTATACATAATTTTCCTTCTCCATTTTTTGTAGTGTGCCCTGTAAAATTTGTGGAATGAAGCTAGCAACCCTATTTCATTTAATTGTAATACAATAATACAAAGCATCTTTGTCCCAACTCTCCCATCGACTTACCTTACTCTTCTCATCAGGGGTAGAGTACGGGGGTCGACTGGAGAGTGCTCTGCTGTCAATTTGGCAGGTCTTCACTAGACCCGCTAAATCGACCACCAGTGGATCTCAGAGCATCGACCACAGCTGTAGTGTAGACCTGCCCTATGATCATTAACAAAGTGTTAAAATAATCAACTTTCCACTGAGAAATATTTCTTATTGCTGTTAATAGGAATTGCTGTGGGGATCGGGTGGGTAACTAAGCTAGCTGCAAAGAATGTAAAAATTTTAATTTTGATCAATTGTTTATTATTATTCAGCTGTTCAAACAAGTTTGCTTGTGTATATCTGCAAGCACCATAAACCCGTTTCATTGTACGAAAGAAATCTACTATAATCATTGATCAGCTGAATTGTAAAATACTATGAAAATATGGACAGTCAATTTTGTTAGTTGGTTGGCTGGGTTTTTGGGGGGTTTGGAGCTTATTTTATCGTTCCAATTGCAAAGAACTGTACTATGAAAGAAAACACTCATCTTGGCAAATAAAAACCTCATTGAAATCTCAGTCATGCATAGTTTCCTTGCTTCTCAAAACAAGGCTTTTTCTGTATTTGATTTCTATTGATTTTTTTCAAAAAAAAAAAAATAGATTATATAGTACAAAGCATTTTGCAACTTTAAATATAACTCTACCTTCCCCACACATGCGCCTTCTCATAAATTCAAATGAAAGCTTCCAGTCATCTAAGTAATTTAACCCACACCCTAAAAATAGTTAATAAACATTGAATTAAAATCTACAAGGAAAATATAGTTTGTCTATCTTTGAAATACTTTCTAAATTTTGAATTGCCCTGTTCTTTAGTAGAAGTTATGCACCAGTCAAGCATGTTAGAGTGTCTTCTTGTTAACCACAAAAGCTGGTCTAAAAACTCCTCAGGATTGGGACCAGTTATCACATGTCTGCTTTAAGGTGCACTATTTCACCACGTTAATCTACTGACTATCCTTTAGTGCTCATCTTGCAGCAGGGACGGTAGGCAAGCAAGCTCTTGTAAGGCCACCACTGTCATTCCTTGGCTGGCCAACAAGATACATTTGTAGTGTGAGTAGCCATCAATCTAAGGATCTGTACTGTCTGTATTCTGGAAAAATTCCTACTGACTACAATAGGAGTTTTGCCTCATTAATGATTACAGGTTCAGTCATCCCCACAAGGCCCCCAAGTGCTGGAAGCAATGGATGGGCAGGCAAGCTGGTACTCCCTCAATGTTCTTACAGCAAGCCACTGGGCTGGTTCTTGAAATTTCCTTTGCAAATGTGTAAATGTGTTTCCCAAGAGGAGGCAGGAAGTGACCTTTGAAAAATTTTCTGCCATTGTTGACTGACCATCCCCACAGTGGCTTTCTGTAATCACTGCTGAGATAGAAAATGGAACAGTGTACACAGCAAGAAAGGTGAGAGGATTAATAGCAGCTAGAAGAAATTAACTGTTTGGCTGTGTAGGAAAGAAAAGAATAATAATCTCCACATTAAAACATGCTGGCACAAGAAATTGTGGGAAAACATTCCAGCATACATTCTGGAATAGGAGCTGCAGGTGGCCTGCATTACAGCCCTGAGACCTGGTCAGGTGTGTGTTTGGAGGGAGGGGCTGGTGAGGGTAGTTCCAATTCCCCAGAATCCGTTGAAGTTCTTTCCTCAAAGTCCAGTTCCTTGGGATTTTTGCAAGAGTGGTGTATGAATTTAATCACTCATGGTCAGTGTATTTAGTCCCCCAACTCTCAGATGTTTCTGTAACCATCTGCCAGATGCTGTCAGCAGACCCAAGGGCTAGGTTCAGGTAGCTAGAGGTCTTTATTAAAATTAACAAACACCACCAGCTTAAGCCCCCATGCAGAATTTCTAAGATCACTAAATATCTTACTGGGTGCTCTTAATAGACAATATTTTCCAATCACAAGCACTGAGTCTGTGTATGAAACAAGGAGAACTTTATTTGGGGGAAAGGGAACACAACAATAACATGACTAAAAGAATAAGTAAAACACCCTCTCGGTAACTTAAGCAGTAGTCTGTTAACTCTGTTCCTCACTTGCCTGTGTGAATGTCCAATAGGCTGACGTTCCTTTAACACGTCATTTCCCCATGTGCTAAGCCCCACTCAGAGTTCTGTATCTGTGGATAGCATAGTCTCAGAGTTCTGAAATACACTCAGGCAGTGATGTCTCCAGTCCCTTGGGAAGCTCTGCCTGGTCCTGTCCTGAGGCTGCACCACCTGACCCAGCAATAATGATTTCAGTTTTATTTAGTGGCTGAGTAGGAGGGGCTTCAGCAAAGTTAACTGAAGTTTGCTGCTGTCCTCTGTGGTTTCAGCAAAGAGCCCTCTCTGCATTGTACCCCATCGAGGCACCACTTCTGCCTCACCTCTTCTGAAGCCCTCTGCAACAGCTCTTACAGAGAAGATCTCAGTCTGTTATCTCTTGTTGTGATGCTTTTTCAACATCACAGGGGCCTTAGCAGAGGAGAACCAGTAGCATGTAAAACCCTTGATCAGATTCCTTGCCATATATTAAGGCCCCTTTTTTCCTCTCTCTCTGTTTAGTTCCACTACTGCACCAATTCTGCATTTGTGTACAGTTATGGTGCCTCCCAAAGTGTCACTGAGGAATTCTGGCTAGAAAGTTCATGCAAATACAGCTCTCGCTGTAGCTATACGTCCTCCTGTTCACCAACAGATGGATGCTGAGAGCTTCTTACTCTGTAGAGCTTCAGACCCCAGGGCTTACGTTTCTACTTGGATATTTGATTAAACTATTTCTGGCTTCAGATAAATTATAAGTTAATATTAATAAAGTCTCTGTTCACGTATCTATCTGAAATGATTCTTAAAGCTGCATAAATATTGTAGTAAGTTATATCTTGAAATTCCACTTTAGGACTAATTTTGAAACAATAGATAGTGTTAGAAACGGTATATTTTTCACCTCTGGCACTGGAGGAAATCAGAGGATCCTGTTTATGCTACTTAGTATTAATAGTATCTGTTTTAAAGGCAGTTTATACTTCAAAGCACTGTGCAGCCATTTAGAGCTGCAGTTCTTGGCTAGGTTATTAAACCAATCATCTAATTCAAGAGCATATTGCTGTGAGAAAACCAGCTGGCATAGTGCAAAGCTAGTAGGAAAACAATGGAATACAATTTTAGAGGGCAGAGTTGGTTTTACTACAATAGTTTTTTGGCAGGGAAGATGGAAAAGTATTGGTTTTCTATTAATTAGAATAATAAGAACTATGTTGTGGCTGTTAATCCATTACATGCACTCACTGGTGAGTAGAGCATAGAAGTTCTCTGACTCACCAAGAATTCTTCCAAAATTCTTTTCATTGGGAAAGCACATGCCAGAGCAGGCTTTAACGGGTACAGTGTGTGCTCTCCATCAGTTGATTCAGATAGAGTGTAAGGCGTGGAATGGCCATGACTCCAACTCTCCAAAATCCTTTTGGGGAATCTTATGCTAGGCTAGAATTTCCCTTTCTGCTGCTTAAAGAATACAAGGACTGGGACAGTGTGTAGCCTCTGCACTGTAACAAAAGGGTGGGACATGTGTATAGTCAGCCACAACCTAGCACAAAGCTTATTACCCCTGCAGGAGTGAGTCCAGAACACTAGGTGTGGATCTTACAGGCAATGAAGGCTGCAAAGACTTAAGTTTTATAACACTGATCAAAAAGACTATATTATGTATATTTTTTTCTGTATTATTTGGGGTTGAGAGAATGTGTTGAGAATCAGTTCTTACCTGACTGAGCCCCAAAACATACATGCACACAGAGTTCTTCTGCTGTTTAAAAAAGAATAATTCTCAAAAAAAAGAATATGTTACATGGGTTCAGTTATTGCCCCTAAAATTTCTGGGCCTAAATCTAAACTGCTAACCTGTACTTACTCCACATTGATTTCTGTAGGACTATTTGGGTATGTCTACACTACGAAATTAAGTCGATTTAATAGAAGTTGATTTTTTAGAAATCAATTTGATACAGTCAATTGTGTGTGTCCCCACTATGCACATTAAGTCGGCGGTGTGCGTCCACAGTACCGAGGCTAATGTCGACTTCCGAAGCATTGCACTGTGGTAGCTATCCCACAGTTCCCGCAGTCTCTGCCACCCATTGGCATTCTGGGTTGAGCGCCCAATGTCTGATGGGGCAAAAACATTGGCGGGGGTGATTCTGGGTACATGTCATCAGGCCCCCCTCTCTCCCTCCCTTTGTGAAAGCAACAACAAAAAATAATTTCTCGCCTTTTTTCCTGGATTATCCATACAGACGACATACCACAGCAAGCATGGAACCCGCTCAGCTCACTGTCACCATATGTCTCCTGGGTGCTGCTAGCAGATGCAGTACTGCAGTGCTACACAGCAGCATCCCCTTGCCTTGCCTTGCGGACAGCAGATGGTGCAATACGACTGCTAACCGTCGTCATCATCCCGTGGGTGCTCCTGGCCGACCTCGGTTAGGTTGGTTGGGGACGCCTGGACAAAAATGGGAATGACTCCAAGTCATTCTCTTCTTTAAGTTTCGTTGAATGGAGATTCAGTCCTGCCTGGAATATCATGCCAGCTGGAGGCTTCTGCCTCAGGCTGCTCTCCCAGTCGGCAGCACTGTGCAGTCGCACCTACCCCAGCCTACCCCTTGCTCCCATGGTTCATGAAGCCTGGACAGCAGTACGGAGCAGTTCAGAGAAGCTTTGAAAACCAGTTTCATGACTGACCAGGCTACGATGTGAAAGTTCTATTTGTTTCTCCTTGGTGAAAACCTGCCCCCCTGGTTCACTCTACTTCCCTGTAAGCCAACCGCCCTCCCCTCCCCTCTTTGATCACCTCTTGCAGAGGTAATAAAGTCATTGTTGTTTCAAATTAATGCATTCTTTATTAATTCGTCACACAAATGGGGGGATAACTGCCAAGGTAGCCCGGGAGGGGTGGGGAAGGAGGGAAGCGCAGAGGTGGGGTAGTAGTAGGGGCACCCTCTAGAATGGCATGCAGCTCATCATAGAAGTGGCACGTCTGGGGGTCTGACCCAGAGCGGCCGTTTGCCTCTCTGGTTCTTTGGCAGGCTTGCCTGAGCGCCTTAAATTTCACGCAGCACTGCTGCGGGTCCCTGTTATAACCCCTGTCCTTCGTGCCCTTGGAGATTTTTTCAAATATTCCAGCATTTCGTCTTTTGGAATGGAGTTCAGATAGCACAAATTCGTCTCCCCATACAATGATCAGATGCAGATCTCCTGTTTGGTCCATGCTGGATCTCCCGTTTGGTCCATGCTGGAGCTCTTTTGCGATTCTGGGACTCCATGGTCACCTGTGCTGATGAGCTCTGCATGATCACCTTTGTAGATCAGCTCGCCACACTGGCCAAACAGGAAATGAAATTCAAAAATTCACGTGGCTTTTCCTGTCTACCTGGCCAGTGCATCTGAGTTGAGAGTGTTGTCCAGAGCTGTCACGATGGAGCACTCTGGGATAGCTCCCAGAGGCCAATACTATCGAATTGTGTCCACACTACCCCAAATTCAACCCAGCAGGGTCAATTTCAGCGCTAATCCCCTTGTTGGGGAGGAGTACAGAAATCGATTTTAAGAGCCTTTTAAGTCGACAAAAATGGTTTTGTCGTGTGGACGGGTGCAGGGTTAAATCGATCTAATGCTGCTAAATTTGACCTAAACTCGTAGCATAGACCAGGGCTTTGTGGCGTAAACTACTATTCGACATACTAAAGTGAGAAGAGCCATTGTCACTTTCCATGCATACAGTCACAAACCACTACCTATTGGAACTAAAATTTTACTCTGCTTTTTTAGGCACACATTCATATATCCTAATGAATGCTGAGAGACTCTCTCAATGGACATTTTCACTCAGTCTGTAGAAACAGACATATGCATATTCAGTGTTAATGGAACAATGGCAGATTGCTAGTGTTACCCAATAACAGGATTCAGTGTGCATGCACAAAGTTCACTTTAAAACCATTTTAAATTGACCAAATCTAATCCAGTCTTCTTTGGATCACAAATAAGTACATCTGTGATCTCATGAACACATCCATACCAAATTTTAAGTTTTCCACAGGACTCATAGATAGAGCTGTGCAAATTTACTTATTTGTTTGTTTATTTAGGCAAATAGTAAATGTGCCAAAAATGTGTTTTCTGGGGCACCAAAACTATTCACAAATTTGGGTCAAAGTTGGTGAATAGTTTAAGCTGGACGAAAAAGGGAAAATTGTTTTAGAAAAAGTAAAAATGGTTCATTTCAATCATTTCAAAATTATGATTTCTCATTTTGAAACAGTTTCATTTTGAAATTTAGCTATGCTTATTTAAAAAAAAACAATTTTTTTTTTTTTAAAGAAAAACAAGACAGAAAATGAAATGAAAAAAATGTTTGTTTCAAGTTGAACAAACTATTTCCATTGAATGTAAATAATATTTTGTGGGGGTTTCGTTCTTGGTTAGAAAAAGCCCAAACATTTTTTTTGGCTTTGAACGGAGCAGAATTTTTTAAGATTTTCCTAGTTTGGCCTCTAACTGAAAAATCAATTATTTGTTCAGCTTTATTCATAGGTGCTGGAGCTGCTCCAGAAAGAGTCACACTTTTTCTTTATTTAGAAGAGAGACTGCATTTCTATTCCTCACATTCTTGAATATGGCTCAAGCATTTTACCTGCAAGGACTTCATTAATGGCCATATGCAGCATTTCTGCTAGTTTCTCTGTAGATTCCATTCCCCCAGCCATTTACTTGGGCTGTTTGTGGGTTGGGGCAGTTGGAGGTCCCCCGGAGAGAGTGTGAGGGTAAATTGCCTTATCATGAAAATCTGAAACCAATAAAATAGCTAGATATGAGCAGCCACTGAAATAATGATCTCCCTGGCTGCCAGCCAGTCTCCCTTTTCCAGTATCTGACCTATTCAGCACTAAAGGAAAGAGAGAGATACAAATGGTGTGATTTGTTTCTTTAAGGGCCTGTCAATGCTGTTGTACCATATCTCAGTTCACAAATTTCGGAGGGATCAAGTAAGAATGCTACTCTGTGGAATTGTATTACTCAACACCAGGGCACTGATTGGAAAATAGGCTGGATTAAAACATTCCTCCTACAGGTGGATCTGTGCAGACATTTAAGACTTCTGTTAGTCTTAAAGGTGCCACAGGACCCTCTGTTGCTTTTTACAGATTCAGACTAACACGACTACCCCTCTGATACTTGTGCAGACATTGCATTTGTAAATATCCATACTCCTTCAGATTGATTCTGTCTACCTCTAAAAATACTTTCATATGCAATATCTATCTTACAGAAATGAAATTTCCTCTAATGTCCAATCCTATGAAAAAATCAATTAAATACCTTAGGATGGATTTTTTTCGTAAATGTTTTCTCATAATTTCCCATTAAAATGACTAGTAACATCAAACAGAGACATTATGTTCATAATTTGTCATCTTTTCCCTTCTCTACCTCCATTTCTGTCACTGAATGAAAAACATATCCATGCTCATTATTAGAGACCTGAAATGGACAAGCAAGTATGAATTTCAAGTAGAGCACTTCTAGAGTGAGGTAGATGGGGCTTTATTAACTGATCTGTTCTATTTGGCTGAGATTTTGTTTTGATTAGATTAGATTAAAGTCATAGAGGAAGAGGGCCAAATTGGTTTCAACATTTCCTGAAAGTCTGTTAGCAAGACAGTCATTATAGTGCTATGATTATAGTGTAAAAGAACATATTTTCCACATTCCATAGTAACTGAATTGAAACAATGTAGAATGCATTCTTATTTTTTGTCATGTGGAAAGCTGAAGTTAAAACTATGTCCTCACAGAACAAAACTCTTGAAGTTAAAACTATTGTCCTCACAGAACAAAAATCTTAAAGTAACCAGCTTCCTTAGTTAGACTGATCGCCTGGAGGACTCCCATATAAAACATCTGATATATAATAAAAAAAAACCCATCCTTACTACAGTACTACTCTTATGTACATGTAGTTCAAAGCTGGCATCCAAAACAATGGCAAAGGGCATCGGAACCACATGCCGTTAAAACTATGTTTGCAAATTCAATGTGGCAGCGATTACTGTTTTCCTGTTACTCAGATCCACTGATACAGAGCTCCATAGATGACAGTTTCCCAACTTGATCCCTCTGAGACACTGTACAGAGCCAGTGGTGAAACTATACTGTAGGTCACATCAGCATCCAAGTTCTTTGTTTCTAGAAAGTTGTTCTGTGCTTTTTTTATCTGAACGTATTTGGGCTAATTTCCTTATATCTTAACTTATGCAAAATTGCTATTGATTTGTATGGAGCTTTAGCAAGATGTTGCCCACTTATTTAATTTTTCCATCATTTCAGCACAGCCATGGCACTTGGCTGTGTTCTTATCAGGTCACACATCTGAACAGGATTGGGTTTAGCCACTGTTCAGTTAAGAAGTAGTGAGTGAAATTTTAAGGTGCTTCTTCAGAAAGTGGTGCTGGTAATTCAGGAGGTGACCTGTTTTGGAAGCAGCCCTGAATCAATGCCTCATCATTACAACAGGAGGACTGTATTATTCAGCTCCCTTCTTATGGATGTGACAGAAAACAGATCTTCCTGACCATGTGTGGTTATTATCAAACCCTTAGCCACATTTTTGTAATATGTAGACTTAACTCTCAACAGCCACAGATGAATGAGGTGAGGTGTTTGTAGCTTCGCAAAAAACGGCTAGGTAAATGAAACAGGATTCACAATGAGGCTAGGGGAATTTAACAACTTTCCTCATTTCATATTTTATTGTGACTTTTGCTCAGCTCATTAAGATGCTGTGATATGTGACTTTTTGAAAGTGGTGATTGCTATTCTGGGACAAGCACCACTTACTGCTCCAGCACAGAAAGGAGACCAATTTTCTGCGCCCCTCCCCAGACAGACCTCTTGTTTTCTTGGAGGCATCTTAAGAGATCAGGATTACATCAAGCAAGCTTAATTTGTCTACCACCTACTGTGTGTATGAAGTTATATATTTTCTCACTGGCAATGTGATAGTTTTTAAATCAAATATAAAACGTATGTTAATTTAGTATCAATGCTGAGACTTAACATGCAGTGAAGTTGGGGACTTGAAAGCCATGATGTTCTCACCCCAAAAGGCCATACGGCTGATTAAGGCCCAGTCCTGCACAAGGATGTAGAAGCACAGAGCCTAGCTCCTGGATGGAGTTCCACCAAAGTAGTTGGAGTAATGGTCAGCTTTTGTGGATCTCTTTGCATTTTGGGCCCTACTGTTAAAATTAATGCTATAAATAGTCAAATAGAGTAAAGCAGAAATTTTACACAAAACTAGGGAATAGGGGAGTTTAACAGATTTAACTTTAGTTGATTTGGAAACTTGTGTGTGTGAAAATCTTTCTGATAAAGTTACATTAAGTAACTTCTCTTTTAATATAATCTATCCTATTGTTTATTTTAGGATTTACGTCAAAAATGCTTTTTTTCAGACCCAGCAGTTGGTAACATTTCATTCTGTGTCATTTTGTGTATTGTTAGAGATGTGTTGACATTTCTGCTTGTCGGAATAGCTTTTTTACTTTCCATCGTAGCCTGAGTGTTATAAAATGCTGCATTAACCTTTCTAACAGGCTTAGGTGTGACACAGAAGATATATTTTACAGGAGAATGTATTATTCATTAAGTAAATAGTAGATGCAGTATGAAAGAATTGTCTGAACACTAGAACTTAATCAAGGCAATTATAGTCAGAGATATTAATATATTACTAGGCACAACCACATCATCATTAAATATACTTGGACATTTCCTTCAGGAATTAAAATGACTTAAGTTCCAAACAGTCATTTGAACTGAGAAGGCAATGTCGATTCCTACTCCATTTTAAAGGTTTTGTAAAAGGTTAAATAATGGTTGGAAATAAGCTACCAGCATTTGAAGAACAATTTCAAGAAAAAAGACAAGAAAAGAAAAAACTTTTCATGTTCGAAACTTCCAGATCTTTGGAAAGACTCTCAACTAGAGGCCAAGGTCAATTCTAAATACTTACATGGGGGGAATTCTGCAACCATTTAAACCGTGGAAATCTGTTGACATCAATAGGGTAGAAGAGGTTTAAATGACAGCAGAATTTGTCCTAAGTGTGTGTAATATTGAGTACTATGGAAAATATGTAAAAATCATAATTGTTCATTAAAGTAAAGGAAAGGATTGAGCGTGTATAGCAGAACATGAATTTGTTCCAGATTCCCAAGTGGCCCCCTCAAGGATTGAACTCACAACCCTGGGTTTAGCAGGCCAATGCTTACTTCTACAACAGTTTTTTTAATTAACACCAGTGTTTTTTACAACCTTGTCACTGTTTCCCTGGTTGAAAGATACTATTCGTTATGGGCTAGATTTCGATTCTAGGCACAGCCCTGATTGAGTCCATTGATTTTTTTCATTGAAATCACTTAGGTTTTTTGAAAATTCTCCTCCGGTGTGAAACCCTGAAGTCAATGGTAGTCCTGCCATTGATTCAATAGGGCTAGAATTTCACCTCAGTCTGTACACTGTTGCCTTAAAAAATAAACTAACATGACAACAACGCCTTTTTCTCCAATAGATACCATGCTGTTTTTGTGGCATGGTTTCTATAAAAATTCTATCTGTATACATTGTGGGTTTTAAATTTGTCATGCTCTGTTTAAAATTCCAGTTAAACAGCCCAATTAGTCAACAGGAATTGAAGAGATTACTTCTTTGCTTTTATTTGTAGATATTTCATCAAAGAGTAAATAATTTATGTATGAAATCTGCACTTCCAAACACACAAGCATTCGGTTTGCTGTACAACTAATAGGCTAATGTATGAATACAAAAAGAACATAACAAGTAAACCCAAATCTTAGACTCTCCATTTATCTTATTTGTTTGAGTTTTAACATGGAGGAAAAGAGACAAGAGGGGTCAGTGACTATGAGGGCAATAGCTGTCATATTAAGAATGTAAATGTGTGTGTGTGTGGGAGGGGGGAGTTTTATGGGATATTTTATTAAAAATGTAAAGAAATTTTAACGAGATACAGTTTAAGGGAAGTGAACTCCACACCTTAAGTCCCATCACAAGATGATGAGCTGATGACCGAAAAATTTACAATGGGATTCTTAATAGGCAGATGATGCATGAGAATGGAAACTCCTCAAAACATATTCTGTCAAATAAATCACTGCTACATCCTGAAATAGCTGTAAGTGATAGAGAAGAACTCCTCAGAGCCATTCAAGAGGCAGTAAAAATAATCACACCTTGAAGTAGCCAAGTTATGTGATGATGTTGTGAAGTTCACTAGGGATAAGTATGGCACTGCACTGTATGAAAACTGCACAAGTGAAAAGAACATTTTCTAGTATTCCAATATTTCCAATATGCAGCTTTCAGTGGAAGAAAGTGTGGTCAAAGGTAATGACAAGTATCTTAACCTGAATAACTACCTCCTAACAAATGCTTTCAGTAAACAGGGATACAAGTGAATAGAGAGCACCCTTGTACCAATGATCTATAGTTTCCTGGGAATGAAAACCAGAGTACCTCTGAGGCAGCATTCACCTGATACTGTCACCCAAGTGTTTCTTTAGGACAGAGACCAAAACTTGCTGGGTAAGAGTGATACAGTTCCATCTCATCAACACACATATTTATGATACTCTAGTCCTTGTTTAGAAATGATCTTGCCAGGAGGTCTCTCATATGCTGAACAACATGACAGATAGAAGAGATTATTGAGGAACTTCTTATGCTCATGCTGACAAGATATCAAACTTCAGTTCCTGGCCCCAGTCCCAGCCCAGGTTCTAAAAAGCAAACATCCCAGTCACATTGCAGAAGTCAGTATTACAGCTGATCAGGAAAAGGGAAGTATTTTTACAGAAATTTTTGACTTTTGGTGAAAAAAATCAAAAACTGAAATATTTTAGCTGAAAAACAAAATATTTTGATTTGGCAATGCCACTGTGGTACCCCATGAGCCTTATAGTTCAGGTGCCCAATGTTCCCATTTTGTATAAGCCAGGGTTTCAGGATGGATTACTTCTCCTATAGGTGCACATCTGTCCCCTTTCTTGGTGAGGGGAGGTGGCACATCATGGGAGTCTTATCCCCATGGTGCCGCATGGGAGATGAAGTTTTGGTGAGGAGCCAAGCACATGGAGGAGAAGGGGGTCATAAGACAACTAAATGGTAATGTCCATGAGGCACCATAATGGCATATCTGAAACCAAATTTTTCAATTTGGAGGCATTTGGTTTTTCAACCCTCCCTCCCCAATCTAAATTTTCTTGGGAAGTTTTTTTCTTTGCAAAAAGAATTTGTTTAATCAAAAACTCAACATTATGTCACAAAAGAAATTCAATGGAAAAATTTCAACCAGCCTTAGTCAGTATCCACTGACTCCAGTAGTTATTGTTACATCTTTCCTTTAAAAATATCAAATGCAACTAAAATATGCCAGCTGAGAATGATAACTAAGGCCTGGTCTACACTAGACGTTTATGTCGAAGTTAGCGCCGTTACATCGAATTAACCCTGCACCCGTCCACACCGCGAAGGTATTTAGTTCGACATAGAGGTCTCTTTAATTCGACTTCTGTACTCCTCCCCGACGAGGGGAGTAGCGCTAAATTCGACATGGCCATGTCGAATTAGGCTAGGTGTGGATGGAAATCGACGCTAATAGCTCCAGGAGCTATCCCACAGTGCACCACTCTGTTGACGCTCTGGACAGCAGTAAGAGCTCGGATGTTCTGAACTGCCACACAGGAAAAGCCCCGGGAAAATTTGAATTGGAATTCCTTTTCCTGTCTGGCCAGTTTGAATCTCATTTCCTGTCTGGACATCGTGGCGAGCTCAGCAGCACTGGCAACGATGCAGAGCTCTCCAGCACTGATGGCAGTGCAATCTCAGAATAGAAAGAGGGCCCCAGCATGGACTGATCGGGAAGTCTTGGATCTCATCGCTGTGTGGGGCGATGAGTCTGTGCTTTCCGAGCTGCGATCCAAAAGACGGAATGCAAAGATCTATGAGAAGATCTCTAAAGACATGGCAGAGAGAGGATACAGCCGGGATGTAACGCAGTGCCGCGTGAAAATCAAGGAGCTGAGGCAAGGCTACCAGAAGACCAAAGAGGCAAACGGACGCTCCGGATCCCATCCCCAGACATCCCGTTTCTACGAGGCACTGCATTCCATCCTCGGTGCGGCCGCCACCACTACCCCACCACTGACTGTGGACTCTGAGGATGGGATAGTGTCCACGGCCGGATCCTCGGACATGTTAGCGGACGGGGAAGATGAGGAAGGAGATGAGGAGGACGAGGCAGTCGACAGCGCTCACAACGCTGATTTCCCCGACAGCCAGGATCTCTTCATCACCCTTACAGAGATCCCCTACCAACCCTCCCCAGCCGTTACCCCGGACACAGAATCTGGTGAAGGATCATCCAGTAAGTGTTGTAAACATCTAAACATTTATTTGTAACAGAACATGATTATTAACAATTTAAAAAATGGGTTTCTCATGATTAGTTTGATTAACTTAACGGTTCAGTCATGGGCAGTGCAACTATTTGAAAAAAATCTAGCAATGTCCGGTTTTGCATGATTGTCCTGCCCAAGCCGCTCTACTGTTTAGTCCCTGCTACTGCAGCTACAGTAAGATGCGGTCTATATGTCCGGGGATGGAGCAGAAATCCTCCGGGGACATCTCAAGGAAGCTCTCCTGCAGGTAATTTGAAATCCGCTGCATTAGGTTCTTGGGGAGAGCGGCCTTATTGGGTCCTCCGTTGTAGGACACGTTGCCGCGCCACGAGACTAGCAAGTACTCCGGAATCATTGCTTGGCACAGCATGGCGGCATACGGCCCTGGTCTTTGAAGGCTTTCCCGGAGCATTCTCTGTCTGTCGCTCTCAGAGATCCTCATGAGGGTGATGTCGCTCATGACGACCTGCTTTGAATGAGGTAGGGGAATGTTAGTGTTGGGACTGCTTTACCGTTCCTTTACAGAACTGTAACCGCTGGTTTGCAGCCACGCGGTGGAGGCGGGAGAGGGTCAGCCGAAAGGGATCGTTCCCGGGGACAGCCGCGAGGGTGTGGGACAGGAGCAGACTTCCTGCTTGCCGGATTGCTGGCAGCAGGGACCGACATTGATTTCAATGTGAAATGAGGCCATTGCTAATATTAAAGTTTTAAGCTGCCACGAATCTACGGCTTACCATGTCTGCGTGCAAGAGCAATTCCGTTGTCCTGACAGGGTTCTCGAAAGTGCTCTGCAAAACCCCAGACACTGAATGCGAAGGCCGAGAATTCGACCTTGTGCTGAGTGTGCATGTGATAGGTGCTGTGCATGGTCCTGTTCACAGAGAAAGACTATGTTCTTTGTTCACAAGTACATTTAGCTTTCTGAGGAATTCACTCCCTTTTTCCCATTCCCACAGCCCCATCTGCGACTGTCTCACAACCTAGCCTGTCATCACACTCCCAGAGGCTAGGGAGGATTAGGCATAAGAAGAAGAGGACACGGGAGGACATGTTCTCAGAGCTTATAGCCTGCTCCCGAGCCCAGGCAGCACAGCAGACCCAGTGGCGGGAAAACTTGACCCGAATGCACCAAGCAAACATGGATCGGGAGGAGAGGTGGCGTCAGGAAGACCAGCAGGCGACTCAAACCCTGCTTGGACTACTGAGGGAGCAAACGGACACGCTCCGGCGCCTTGTGGATGTTCTGCAGGAACGGAGGCAGGAGGACAGAGCCCCGCTGCAGTCCATCTCTAACCGCCCTCCCCCGCCACCAAGTCCCATACTCCCTTCACCCAAAGTGCACAGAAGGAGAGGCGGCAGAGTCCCTGCTAACTCTCACTCCACCCCTGCAGAGAGCTCGAGCAGCAGAAGGCTCTCATTCCCCAAAGTTTGACAAGTACTTTCCTTCCCGCCTGACACAAGCCCCCGTCCAAGTTTCACTTCCCAGTCCCATGTGTAGTTGATAATAAAAAATATGTTTCTGTTAACTACTGTTTCCATCATGTTCTTTTGGAGGAGGGGGGGAAAGGGGGTTGGTAATTGGACAGGACAGTCACCTTTGGCAGGGTACATAGTCGGGGGCAGGCACAGCAGCAAGGCACATACATAGTGCAGTGATGCAGTGACTACTTACCCTGGTTAGTCTGGGAGGTTCTTTTCATGTTATGTGGTGGGGGGTGGGTTGCTCTGTGACTTTGTGGCAGGGGAGGGCAGTTAGAGATCTTAAGCGGCGGTCCTTAGGCAGGATCACAGAGCCACACAGCAGGGGATCTGTAACCGTCCCCCCCCTGCCACAAAGTCACATAGACCCCCCATACACACAGTCCCTATCAGGAGGGGTGACAGGCTCCGTTGAAAGAACCATCCCACCGCAGCGGAGCCTGTCAGTCCTTGAGTTTAGAAGCTGCATTCGCGCGACTACACTACACCCGCTCCGCACCACAGTCTGCGTCCCAGTTTTTAAAAATTCCCGCGAAAACAGTATTAAAGAAAACGGTGTGCTTTAACAAAGTTGAACTATTTTTATTTTGAAACGTGTGTTGGAAGTGGGGTGAAGGCTTCTCTGTACACAAAATTAGAAAGTCACAGGTTACCCTGCTCACTCAGGAACTTTGCTTTCAAAGCCTCCCGGATGCACAGCGCTTCCCGCTGGTCTCTTCTAATCGCCCGGCTGTCTGGCTGTGAGTAATCAGCAGCCAGGCTAATTTCCTCAACCTCCCACCCCGCCATAAAGGTCTCCCCCTTGCTCTCACAGAGATTGTGGAGCACACAGCAAGCTGCTATAACAATGGGGATATTGGTTTCGCTGAGATCACAGCGAGTCAGCAAGCTTCTCCATCTCCCCTTGAGACGTCCAAAAGCACACTCCACCACCATTCTGCACTTGCTCAGCCGGTAGTTGAAGAGTTCTTTTTCAGTGTCCAGGGCACCTGTATAGGGCTTCATGAGCCAGGGCATTAGCGGGTAGGCTGGGTCCCCGAGGATGACTATAGGCATCTCCACATCCCCAACAGTTATTTTGTGGTCCGGGAAGTAAATACCTTGCTGCAGCCGTCTAAACAGACCAGAGTTCCTGAAAACACGAGCGTCATGAACCTTGCCCGGCCATCCCACGTAGATGTTGGTAAAACGTCCCCTGTGGTCCACCAGTGCTTGCAGCACCATGGAAAAGTAGCCCTTTCTGTTAATGTACTGGCTGGCCTGGTGGTCCGGTGCCAGGATAGGGATGTGAGTTCCATCTATGGCCCCACCGCAGTTTGGGAATCCCATCGCTGCGAAGCCATCTATGATCGCCTCCACGTTTCCCAGGGTCACTACCTTTGGCAGCAGTACATCAACGATTGCCTTGGCTACTTGCATCACAACAACCCCCACGGTAGATTTGCCCACCCCAAACTGGTTCGCGACTGACCGGTAGCTGTCTGGCGTTGCAAGCTTCCAGAGGGCTATGGCCACTCGCTTCTGGACAGTCAGGGCTGCTCGCATCCGGGTGTCATTGCGCTTCAGGGCAGGGGACAGCAACTCACAAAGTTCAAGGAAAGTTCCCTTCCGCATGCGGAAGTTTCGCAGCCACTGTGATTCATCCCAGACCTGCAGCACTATGCGGTCCCACCACTCAGTGCTTGTTTCCCGGGCCCAGAATCGCCGTTCCACGGCATCAACATGACCCATTGCCACCGTGATGTCCTCGGCGCTGGGTCCCCTGCTTTCTGAGAGGTCTGTGCTACTCTCAGACTTCAGGCCATCACCGCGTTGACGTAGCCTCCTCGCCTGACTTTTCTGCATCTGCCTCAGGGCAACCTGTATGATAAGCTGCGAGGCGTTGAGAGCGGCCACAACTGCAGCGATGGTTGCAGCGGGCTCCATGCTCACAGTGCTGTGGCGTCCGCGCTGTCAATGACTTGAAAAGTGCGCGAAATGATTTCCCGCCGGCGCTTTCAGGGAGGGAGGGAGGGCGGGAGTGAGTGATGGATGGATGACGACAGTTACCCAAAAGCACCCTCGACACATTTTTTTACCCAGAAGGCATTGCTGGCTCGACCCAGAATTCCAATGGGCAGCGGGGACTGCGGGAACTGTGGGATAGCTGCCCACAGTGCACCGCTTCCAATGTCGACGCTTTCCCCGTTAGTGTGGACTCACAAAGTCGAATTACTGTCCTTAGTGTGGACACACACGTTCGACTTTGCAATATCGATTCCAAATATTCGATTTAAGTAAAATCGAACTACTCTCGTAGTGTAGACAAGGCCTAATATAACCAATTAATAACCATCGTCTGAACCTCAATGGCTTTCTGATCAATCACATAGGTCTTGTTTTCAATATAGTTCCCTCTGCAGTGGCTTATTCACTACTGAGATATATCAGAAACCTGAATCCTGTGTCCCTGTTCCTAGTGATTTTCATTACCAGTGAGTAGGTAGACATGTGTTACTTCTGTGAGCAGTTTTCTGTATGTCCTTTAGAAACAGAGAGAGAGAGAGCAAGTATCCTCTTCAGTTTTGTTTAGATGTCTTTTGTTCCAGGGCATACTGTTATAGCTAGGATTGTGGATAACTTCTTGCTGTGGCTGGCAACCACATGGAACATCCTATTAATATTAAATAAGATCTGGGACTAGTAACTGTACGTGGTGCTGGTAATTCTACACTTATGTGTTTACTTTTTTATATTAAAGGGTCATTGCATCAGTGGTTTGGGACAAGACAAAAAAGAACACATGGCATTAATATGCAAAGGGAGAAAATGAAGCACATATCTTCAGAAACCACTTGCAGAGTGTTTCAAATTTGTAAATTTGTGGACAGGAGAGTACAAGTGAGGAAATGTTTTTACTGTAGTTAAACAAAATTGAGTAAAAATGAAGCAGATTTAGTCATTGAGTGATGGATTATCTTAACACCAATTATTGCTTTATATAAGATATATAGTCACCAAGTTTTTTCTTCACTGTATTAATCATTCAAAAATATTAATTTAAAAGCTAGAAATGACTGTAAAACATCAAATATCAGCACTGATTTACTTTAACCCCCAACCACCAATAAAATAGCTATTCGATGATGTTTCATACTTCGGTTTACTGTAAATATGACCTAAAAACAGCGTGACAAAAGTCAGATTCAAACTTTTTGCGCCAGGCCTATGCCCATTTTACAACAGCTGAGGATCTAGCCCTTCATATCAAAACTGTGCTTGCAATGTTTCCGTCCACTGAATCTCATTGTAAAGAAAGCTTTTCCTGTCTTTTGTCCACCTTTGGTACCCACAAATATTTCAGTGACTGTGCTCTTCATACAGAACATCTAAAGACTGTAATAACATTTAAAAGCAAGTAAATAAATGTATTAGGTGTAGAGGATACAGAATGAAGAAATCATACATATTTCAAAAAATGCTGAAAAAAAGGGTAGACAGAAGAAGCAAGTTTACATTTTATGAAGCCGACTACATATTGTTTTCCAATCACACTGATTCAACAATCAGTGCTATTTAATTCTGATTATACAGACAAAAGGCCATTATTAGTGTTCAGGGGGAAAAAAGTATTTTATTGAAGAATTATAGTAATTATCTTTCTTACTTTATCTTGCAGACGTTTAAAAGGGCCAGAGAGAAATTTTGCTCCCCTGTCTGAATCCGGATTATGGGGACAAACTCCTAAAGGGGGAATAAATAAATAAATGACCCCAGCATTGTTTCCCCTGTTCACTGTCACAGAGCGCAACAAGGCAGGTTAGCCTTAGTACTTGGTTCCCATGCATTGCAGCATGACAAATCAATGCAGAAAGGCCCAGGCAATAGACATGCTAGTTCCTCTGAGAATGTATACATCCTCCCCCCCACTGCAAAAGGAATTCTTCCTCTTTTGAGTAGGAGAGCCAGCAGTCCAAATCAGAGTTAGACAATCAAAGAGTAAAATATATCTTTTTTTAAAAAAAGAGGCTAGCCCTCTTCTGGTGTGAGCGAGTGTACTGATTGTTTTGAAACTACACTTAGGAGGACTGTGTACACAAGCTCAAGTGATCTATCCCTCCTCATTCATTCTGGGAAGGTATAAGAGGGGGATAAGGATTTGCTGCCACACCTAAAAGACTGGGAAAGTATCAGGCTTTTGTCCCTAGCTGCTGCTATCAGTCACCATACCCTAATGATTAGGCCTTCATTCCTAGCTGTCCATGTGCCTTAATGTCCAAGATATTGTTCCCAGCTTCTGTACAGGTTGCAGTGCCGCACCGCCACCATTCCTCCTCCAAAGCACCTTAGCTTGGCTTCCTTTGACAGGCTGTACTGAGAGTGTCCAAAATATGGGCTTGAATACTGTCCCTAGTGTAGTAACAAATTATAACAAAACAAATTGAGGATGAAATGTTCTTGTTTTAGCATACCAGGCTTATGTCAGGACCATATTATTCCCTTATTGATGTTTTCTGTAGTTTAGTATGTCATGCAGGTTTATACTTAAATGGATAAACATGCTCAGATTGTTCAGAATCAAAACCAGGCTGGGGTGGGGGACAGTGTTTAGAAAGAAAAGGCAATCCATCAGCAGCCTGTGGCACAATACATCTGGAGGGAACTTCTAAGTCACCAGCAAACTGACAGCCGCTTGCTGGGTATGAAGTCTGCCAAGGAGACAGATGGTAATGTTGAAATAATCTCTGTTGTGCCTAGCATCTAGGTTTTGTGAGTGGAAGAGGAACTTAGAGCAGCAACATGCTGTAGTAGAATAAATAGTATCCACTACTACCTTTTTATTTTTAAACAGTGTTGATACGAAAATGAGCAGAAATCTTTCAAATGTTGCATTACAAATGTAAGTTAGAAAGGCAAGAATTTTGTATCTCCTTAGAGGGGATAAAACTACAAGAACTGGAGGTAGTTTAAAATAGATTTATCCCCAGAAGACACTATGCAAGGAAATTATAAAATAATAATCAGATCTCTGGTTAAAAAAATACATTGTATGAATTTTTTCTACAGAACTACTAGACAGTGTGAACCTAGTGGAGACTAGGTTAGAGAGAGGAAATGAACCAGCATATTCTCCAGAGAATTGGCAGGATCTATGTTCTCACCACTCTCAGCAATGAAAGTTTCTTCTCACGGAGAGAACAAATGTGGAAAATTATGATTAGGTGTTTTGTACCCCAGGCTTGAACAATGAAGTAGACATCATTCACAGCAAAATGTTAGAGGGAATGCCATGGTATGGAGAATTGTCTAACCTTTGCTGAGATTATGTTGATTCAGGATAATTTGCACATGCTAACCTAAGAATTTAAAAGAAATTAAGCCAACGTGGTGCTACTATGCTGCCGTGCTTATTTGTAATACATTGCATGCAATTTTGATTGAAACCTTTAATTTTTGCTGAAATGTGTGATGGGCTGAGGCAGGAGTAAGGAACCCTGGGGCACGTGTGGATACATCAGAGGTAAGTGGCTCAATTGCCCGGCCACACCAGACAGCGGCGGCTCCTGGCACCAGCGCTCCAAGCGCGTGCCTGGAGCAGCAAGCTGCGGGGGGGTGCCCTGCCGGTCCCTGCAAGGACGGCAGTCAGGCTGCCTTCGGCGACATGCCTGCGGGAGGTCCACCGGTCCCGTGGATTTGGTGGCAATTTGGCGGTGGGTACACTGAAGCTGTGGGACCGGCGGACCTCCTGCAGGCATGCCGCCGAATCCGCGGGACTGGGGACCTCCCGCAGGCATGCAGCTGAAGGCTGCCTGCCTGCTGTGCTTGGGGCAGCAAAAAAGCTAGAGCCGCCTCTGACACCAGAAAAAAAGACAGGAGGCAATGAATGTGGTTTCAGCTGCAACTATTTTCACTTAAAATATCTGGGAGAACCTGGCAACAAATTGTGCAGTGCAGGTCTTTATCATTCCTTAAACATTTCCACAGAGTCTCCAGCCTGGGACCCTGACCCATTTCTGGGATCTTGTTGCCCTCTCCTCATATAAAGTCAAATGGGGCTAGACAAGGAGAGGGTTGGCCCCATGCTGTACCTGTGATAGGAGCTCCCTCAAAGGGGGAGGGTCAACTCCCCACTGTAACAGATCTAGGAGCCCCAAACGCACACACACCTTACTCAGCTCCCTTAGGGATGCTTTATTTCAAATCCTTTTTAAATCCATTTTATCTGATAACTTCATCCCTTCCTTACTGAGTACCTCCACTAGACATCTGCCACAAATTTTATGAACCAGATTGCAATGCTATAATCTAACCCACCTACTCCACCTGACTGGGTCCCAGACCTACTGTGGGGTAAGCAAAAAAACCTCATCCTACTTTGGTCAATCTGAAGATAAGGGATAAATTGCTTTCCAGTCCCACAGAAAAAAGGGGCAACTAGTATACTGCTCACAGTGGGTCCTGAGGAAGCAGAGTCTTTTTGGAAATGTAAAGGGTGGGTGGGTGCTGTCATTCCAATCCAGGTAAAAGAGGGCTTCACCAGGGCTACATGGAGTATAAATATCTCTACTCTTCCAGTAAGAAGGAAGAGCAGTACCCTTTTCTGACCTGGTCCAGGTCCTACTTGCTCCAGTTTCCTGCACCTACTTGCTCTATACAGGTAAACATTTCCCTTTCCTCCACTTCTACTACTAGTTGTGGGGTGAGGTATGTGTGTGTGTGAGGAGGGGGGCTAAAAGGGGTAACCACCCTTTTCCAGCCAGATGGACAAGGACCCACCCCATCCAGCTGCAGTGAGCAGAATGAGCCAGCATTACTTCTGAGTGTAGTGAGATCAACAGTATTCATTCTCAAAGTAACTTACAGCATATCGTCACTCTTTTAGATTCAGAAACATTTATTAATATTGAAAATTTGTGCTAACTTTTAAGTACAGTGAAGGACATGGTGGGCTGAACCCCTGAACCTCACAGAAGATTTTTCTGCTTCATACTCCTCCCTCAAATTGACAGTTCTACAACTATACATGTTCTAGACACTTTGAGCCATATACTTCCCTGATCTGAATTGATCCCCCAGTTCTTCATGCAGATACGTGACAGTGTGTGGTCCTTTATACATGAACAACTTAATAGTATTAAGGATTCCTTTATTTCACTGGAAAGGCAATTTTCATTGTCATAAAATATCAGCTTAGCTGATATCAGCAGGGAACTGAGACACAGGACTCAGCGGTCTGACTTGGTAAGTCATTTTGCCCCTTTGTTCCTTGATTTACTTATATGTAAAACTGATATACTTCATAGATTCTAAGGCAGAAAGGGACCACTGTGATCATCTAGTCTGACCTCATGCATAATATGGACAATAGAAATTCCCTGAATTAATTCCTGTTTGAGCTAGAGCATACCTTTTAGAAAAACATCCAGTTTTGATTAAAAATTGTCAGTGATGGAGAATCCACCACAATGCTTGGTAAATTGTTCGAATGGTTAATTATTCTCACCGTTAAACATTTATGTCTTATTTCCAGTCTGAATTTGTCTAGCTTCAACTTCCAGTCATTGGATCTTGTTATAACTTGGTCTGCTAGACTGAGGAGCCCATTATTAAATAGCTCACGTAATATCATTTACCTCATATTATTTTGTGCCTCTTAACTATGTGTTTGCAGATTGTATTTAGAAAGGTGCTAAAGATATGCAAATATAATATCATCATCATGGATATATTAAGGCATCAGTGGGCAGATGAATCTATAATAGTCACCTGTCATTTCAATTTAAAGCAAGCTACAAGATTACTGGAAAGGTAATGAACCACATAACTTGCTAAATTATGCATGCTATTCTTTTGTCACATCAGCAAAGCACCCACCACTTTTGGTCAAGTTATCAAGAACATGTAGGCTAACAGGAAACTGGTCTTGAATATCATGGTTTGGGTCTCTAGCAGACATGGCTTTTGAGAAGGCATAAGAGAAGGCTGAACAACTTCCACACCCTCGCTCGTCATTGTATTCTAAATATCAAGGGGGAAGCCAAAGTTTCTGACACCAAAGTACTTGAAAAAGCAAAATTACCAAATCTAATCACAATTATCAAACACGGAATTTCTGTTGGCATGGTCATCTGCACTGTATGGATGATAGCCTCATTCCAAAGGATCTCCTGTATGGATTGCAGATGCTCCAAGGCCACTAGGCCAATGTAGACTCAGTTTCATAGATGTTTGCAAGAGGCACTTAAAAACTTTCAACAGGAACACAGCTAGCAACAGGTTGACTTGTAGGGCTGTGCTGCCCCAAGGAGTAAAAGAGACTGAAGAAAGGTGGTTGAGAGGGAGGCAAGAAAAGAGAGTGAAGAGAAAAGTACAGCAGGCCTCAAGCACTAAATGTGCACTGGCTTCCACAGATAACACCTCTGTAATGGCATTACATTCTGAATTATAAAAGTCAAATTTCTATTATTAGTAACAAGGCTATAACAGGAAGTAGTGGGACTTCAGTCACAGAGTTCTTGGTATGTACTTGCGAAATTCCTTATATGTGAAAAAGATTTTTAATCAAGAAAGCTTTTCAAGTCTCCTTCAGAATAGCTTCTTCATGGGCTGTTAGGCAGAACAGGAAAGGCATCTACTGTCCTTAAAATGATGTATGCCTGATTGAGAATCATGGCACTGACTCTAGCCAAGCTAGCAAAGACTATTAATATAATCTGTATAGAGCAGAACTTTAACCAAATCTAAGGCATTGCAATGAGAGTTTAAATGGTGTATCCCTTTAGGGTGAAATTGAACCTGTGCAGAGGGCTAGTGCAAGGCTGTCAACATCAGGGGCGGTTCCAGGCACCAGCGCAGCAAGTGTGTGCCTCGGGCGGCAAGCCGGAGGGGGCGGTGTGCTGGTTGCCATGAGGGCGGCAGTCAGACAGCCTTCAGTGACATGACTGTAGGAGGCCCGCTGGTCCCGCGGCTTCGGCAGCAATTCGGTGGCAGGTGCCGAAGACGCGGGACTGCCAGATCACCCGCAGAAATGCCGCTGAATCCGTGTGACCAGTGGACCGCCCACAGGCATGCCGCTGAATGGCGCCTGACTGCCGTGCTTGGGGCAGCAAAAAACTTAGAGCCACCCCTGGTCAACATCAATTAAAACTGGCTATGTGCTGGTGTGGGAAAGTCACTCACACAGTAGGGAGCCTCCGTATCCCTTGTGTGTCATGGACGTGGGCTGTAAACTGACTTATCAAAGACCATCGGGAAGGAATCCATCACAAGTGGCTCTGTTGATTCACTGGCTGGGATCTCCACATAGCTGAAGTGTCATTGGTGATAAGGACGAGCTATAGTCTGCCCGATAGGGAGAAGTGATGAACTTAGTTTCCCTGAACACACCATGAATATTTGGCCTTCGTGTGGAGAGAGGTGAATTTTACCCTTAGTGTTTGGATAGGCTTATATTTTCTTTTAGGCCAGACCACACATAGCTATGTAAGTGAAGGGGATGTACAGTTGGAGTGTTATAAAACAGACTGAGCTGATGTTTTAAAAAAACAGTCTTATATATGTTGCAGACACAGACTATGCGATGGTGTCTTCTGGTTAGCGAAGTTTTATAAACATTCATTTTGGCATAGTTTACGTAACTCCGATGTGGCTCTGCCAATGTGCCCATCCCACATCTACGGTGATAAAAACATTTATGACACTCCACTACATCCTGGATGTTCTCTCTCTATACATTGTGTGGAACAGGTCAAGCTTTAGGTTGTCTGGCTCATAACCACAACAGCGGATTCCCAGAGGTTCTGGAGCACACACTTCTGATCAAAATAAATGCTCAATACATAAGTCAACTTTCCCTCAAAAACCAACAGTGTTCCAATTCAGGCACCAGTTGTGGAAGGACTATAAAGATAATTCTGTTGATTGCCACTAAGTGGGGTCTCAGAGTTGCCTCTTGTTTACTCCAGGGAGTCCTTAGGTTTGGAACCCTGATGTCTGTGGAGGAAACTTCCAAACCACACGGGTTTCCAATTTTATATAGTTTATTAAACTAAATAAGCAAAAGCATGAATACATGTAAACACATCAAATTAAAAGAAAGTGGTTTAATATAATGTAATCAAATTAATCTAATTATTAGGTTGATTAAATCACATCAAATAAATCAAGAATTCCTTATAAGCATGTTGTAACAGTCTGGGAAGGCAGCCATCTTATTTAACTATCAGTTCCCAACGTAGTAAGGCGTTATTAATCATAAAGCCAGATCAATATATTTAGGTTCCAGCCAAATAGCTGATGCAGGGAGTGTTGAAACACTTCCAGATTGAAGCTAATGTTGAGATGAAAACTCTGATACTAATTAAGATAGCTTGTCCAAATTAATGGTGTGTAAATTGATAGTTAATCTCTTTCCTTTCCCACACCAACATAGGGTTACAATGAAATATTTCAATAAAATTCAAGATGACACAGCTTGTTATATTTAATATTCTAACGACAATATTAGGTGAAAATAACATGATTTCTTGGGATTAAATATACAACTCTTTCCTCATTATATATGTGTGTGTGTGATCTTTTAGAGAGCAAGACTGTTCTATGTATTTGATTATATAGGAACCGTTCTCAAATGCAGTTTGTGGGTCCTAGCTATAGACACTCCTGCACAAACACAAACCCAGACTACCAGCCATCTGCTGAAGTTAAAAACAAGTGTGTAAGAATGCTAAGGTGTCCTTCTACTAATAAAGACTGAAAAATAAAACAAAACTAAAAAGGTTGATACTTATACAGAATGGTTGTCATGATTTTTGTGATTTCATTTAGTTTCAGGAAGCTAGTATGTGGTTGAAAAGGTTAGCTAGTAGCCTTATTGCATCCAGTGTTTAACATCAACTGATTTGTTGGCTGGCTACAAGTTATTTGCTTGTAAAGATTGCATTGGGCTGGGTTCCTGTCCCTCAGTGGCCAGTCAGGGGGGTGGAGGAAGCACTAGGCCTTTTTGTCAGGCCTGGTGGCATTTCATAGCCAGAAACAGCAGCCAACGGCTGCAACAGTTTCCATGGCAAACAAGCCATGGGAAGAACCAATCAGGCCACAATCTTTAAAAACTGAATGAAATAGCCAGCAGGTCCATAGGTATTTTGAGACATTTGAGGAAACAGGTCAGTCGACATGCATTGTCTCAGCCAGTCTAAAAAGTCCTAACTCAAAAAATAATTTCAAAATTGCATAGCTAGCATAAAAATTGTAACTGAAATCATAGAAATGCACCAGTCATACATTCACTCAGAAGGGACAGATCCTGTTTTACAAACATGCTTATAACTTTCCCTTTATATTTGGCAGCATATTTTATTTAATATTTCCGCAACTATATTTTTCTCAGCTGCACCATAGGAAACAAAAGTTGTAGAAAGGACTAGTTAGCACACCCACGAGTATTTATAAGTAAAAATGAATCTGAATGGACAGATCATAGTGATGGAGAAAATGTTTCAATTACTTAACAACGTGTACTGTGTTGAAAGCTTCTGTGGATTCCAGTGATATTCCCTCTCCTTATAATGGGGAATTCCACTAGTAATAGTAGAATATGTCAAAATAGAACAAATTAGAACAAAAATAGAACAAATTGTGAAGAGAACCCACTGTATATTTATATAAGATCCTAAGATGGAAGCTATTTATTACAGTTGAAATCAGTGGTCAAAGTAGATTGAAAAATGAAGGGAAGGTCTCATTGAACTAGCCAAAAGAAAGAAGGAGATGTTGGGGAGTGCTACTTACACAAGTCAGGGAGAGGACAGGAAGCTCTCCTTGCTTTTAGCAGAGGAGGAGGGGTTTGCACTTCTTTATTTGCTTACTTCTTCCCCACTTTCACTTACCTTAACCCTTGACTGAAGCTATTGGTTAAAGTTCAGACAAGACTTAGGGGTCTAAGTGATTCTGAAAATGGGACTTAGGCCCTTTGAAAAGTATATTCTTAAAAACCTAAGTAACTTTATGCACGTGGGACTGAGCTGAAGTCCACTGAAGTCAACAGGAATCTTTCCATTGACTTCAATGGGCTTTGGAGGCCCGTTAGGGGACCACTTGCATGCATCAAATTACTGGTATCTTTTCCAGAATTAGGACCTTAGGGAAAAAATCACAATGTATATATCATAGCTACAAGTCCTCATAAATTTACACTGTCCCACTTACCTTCATGATTTTGTTCTTTATAAAAAAGCAAAGGTATCATGACTCTTTCTGGCTGGTTAACTTAGGTCGGTTTACCACACTGATCACAGTAAAGTTTGAATGGCTTCATCTAGATGCATACAGAATTGTTTTTCCCTTCTGCAAACCAATTTTATTTTTATTTAATTAGGGAATGTGGATGGCAAATTCTGCACTGACTTGTATTTGACCCTTAGGATGGGATTTTCTCACACTGACATAGTTATGTTTGAACTTCCATTGATTGCAGTAGGCCAAAGGTGAGAGTTTTTTAAAAATCCCATATTTAATGTATATTGTCAATATATCAACATTGTCCATTTATAGCTGCATTTTCAGAGCTGTCGAGGAGCCATAAATCCCATTGAAGGCAATGGGCACTGCACAAGCTTAGGACTTCTAGAAAATTGTCTACTGACCTCTTAACCAAATTGTTAATGCTGCTTCAACCAAATATTTACATGAATTCTCTCTGAGCACTCAGTATTATGTCACATTAGGATCACCCCACATTGACAGTACATAAAAGAAATGCACAGCATGTTGAACATTAGATTAAAGATAAATAGGCCATTATAGATTGGATGATGTGCACAATTATGGAAACAAAGGTTATCTGGATATAATGTTAACTTAAAAATCATTGATAAATTTAAGTCAATGACAGCAAAATCTTATTTCATTTTTCATGAGATGAAGAGTAATATATTCTAAGGGCATATATTATTTGTCTGCTTTTTAAAAGTGGTAGCAATCGTATAGCAACTGTATTCTCATTTTAGTTGAATATCTCTTCCAGGACCTGGGCTAGAGGGGCAGATAATGTTCTGCAATACAACAAGCACATTATTAAAATGACAGATGACCAGAAAATTAAATCTTCTCATCCCACAGGACATTTTCAAATGTTAAATGAAAGCATCTGCAACAGAGTTGTTTGTTCCTATTAAGGGCACAAAGACCAGAAACTTGAGTTATCAAATCCAAGTTCAGTTATTATGCTGTGTATCTGTGGGGAAAGACTTATATTAAAAAAAGTAGAGTGTGTGTTCACCACAATGAGTGGACCTCACACAATTTTGGCAGATTGGTTGTGATTTATAGGTGTCTATAGGTTTTGTTGTTCCTCTGAAAATTACCTGAATGCACCCATATATCTTTGCTCTAGAGTCTGGGCTGGAAATCTTATGCAAACAGGCTCTCACATGAGATCTTCATATTTCCTGTTTGATCTGGGACAGAAATCTTGAGAGAACATGCCATTTTCATGGTTTCCCTTATTTTGTGTGTATAGAGTTCACTAAAGGCACAAGTTGCATGAAAATGAAAAGAGAAACAATGTGGCATCTTTAGCTCTCTTAGAAACACAGGAAACATTCAGTATTTTCAGGACCACAAAGCCAAACACTGATACAGAAATTAAGCCAATTTTGGGAATCCTCAAAATGTGCTAAGGTAGGCCTTTGCAGAGCATGACCATCATAAATCTTCCTGGCATTGTCTTCATGGCAGTCTGCCTTTTAACTCCCTCTCACCTCCATTCTTACAGACATGTACACCCTATGATGGTCTGACTGCTTCTGGATTTCCATAGGATTAAGGTGCCAGTCCAAAGCCTCAGGATCTGTTATGTTTCCTAAGTATCACTGTGGTAATTTGAGAGAGAGATGACAGCTGGTAACCATTAGGATGTACATGAGATGAGCAAGCATGCTGTGTTGCCTTCCTTTTCCAAAATATTCAAGCTGGGGGAATAAAGGTTCTAGCAATACCTAGAAGAGCTCAGGGGTGGGGAAGAGGACTGGCAAGTAGTGGATTTACTGGAAAAAATATATTATTTTTAAAGAACTTTTACACAACCCATAATATTCTATAGAAAGAGAATGATATCCTTGTAAATTATATAGAACTCTGCTGGTTTGATCCTTGTTACATTATGTAGGACTTTTCCATGGGAAATCCTACAGGATCAATGCTAGGTTGTTCTAGATTTGAGGAACCTGATAGTTCATATTAATCACATCAGTTTGCTTTTTGACCTTCAGGTTTGTCAGCAGTAGCTTGCATAATGATTGTGAGATACTGGCTACCCACCAGTGACTGACAAGTTCTATCTCTCCTCGTCCATGATAGTAGTGGGAGACAGAGTTTTTGGGTCCACTACATCATCAGTACTTGTATAGAATCAATGGGTGTTAAAGACCGTTAAAAGCTTATAATTCTCAACTATAGTATGTTCAATAATCCTTTTCAAAATAAACTACATGGGAAATGACAAGAGTTATTAACAAATCAAACTTTCAGTGTTTTAGAGCCAAATAAGCTTTGTCACAATTTTTGTCCTTTGTCCTTTGATGTTTTATATAGATCTATTTTAGTGAAGAGCACTATTAAATGTCACTCAGAGAAACTTTGAAACAAGTACTAATTGCATGACAGGCTGAATTTTTGTTTTGGTTATAAACACATTCAGCATTTCATTATCTCATTAACAAATAACTGAAAGTTCAATTTGGGCAGAGATTCAGGATCAGATCCTCAGTTAGTATAAATTGTCATACAGCATTGACTTCAGAGAGCTATAACAATTTGCACAAGTTGAGAATCTGACCCTAAGTGTCTGCATTTCTGGGTTTCAGGGGGACTAGCTAAGGACTGTAGTTAAAGACTATTTGAAATACTCACTCACCACCCCCAAGTCCTTTTTTCTTAGTTGTTCTTAATTTTCTCAGAGTAATTCTTTCAAAGTATATTTCCCATGCTTAGGCTCAACCCAAAGATGTATTATTCTGGATAATCTGGACAAATCTGTAATTTCCTGGTGTGATTCCTGTACAGTCCACCCTTTGGGGAACTTGCTAAATATCTCTGTGTAATATAGTTTAAAACCAATGAATACTAGGCTTCTCTATATCTTGGCTTTTTCACTTCAATGATCCTTAACATGCAACATTTCCCTTTTCAAAACTGTCAACTTTTAATTTCAGGAGGGAGGAGAATAGCAACAATGTCTTAAACTAATCAATATCTGGCTTTTATACCTGTGTAAATACTAAAGTTATAAACTGTTTAAAATAGGAAGATGGACAAATCACATGTACTGGGCTGATGCTATTTTCACCATATGATTTTATTACAGAATTCACTGTAAGAAGAGCAGCCAATAACTACAAAATGAAAATGTGCTAACAGCAATTGTATGACTACATCAACACACTTGAATGTACAATCATTTATACTAGGTTACGATATCAGTTTTATACTAGGTTAACGTTCTGTAAATACCTGCATTTTAAAAGAGCTTGATTTTGTGAGGCTAAACTTAATACCCACATTGGGTATTCACATAGTGTGTATTTAGAGCAATGGAATGGTAGTCAGAATTGGGATTTTAATACAAGCTGAGCTAGTAACTTTGTCTTTGATTGCTTAAGATCTGTTCACCACACTGAGCATGCATGGAACAAACTTAAAAGTGGGTTGGGGAAAACCAGTTGCTTACAAGAGGCTGTATTTGATCAAAAATAGGTAATTTTAAAAATTGTGTGTATGTATTTATATACATGCTGCTATTTACATATGTTGCTATTGAAATAATAAAATTATAATTTATGAAAACTGCAAAAAATATTGACCCAGAAATATTTTCCCTTTTGTAGTATCAGTAAGCTATCACAGTTGATGGAATAGAGATATCTAGTAGAATAATGTTTATTATTGTTACTTACCTTTCTCTGAGTTAAATTATGAACAAATTTGCTACAGAAGTGACTTCAGAATACCCATATCTAGAAGTGATAATATAAAGCTGACGCTATAAATTCTGACCACTTGACCATTTGCTGCCATTTTATTTACTGTAAAATAGTTAGTAAGAAGAAAAGCATACCAGCAGGCAGTCCTGACATCAGTGTTTTCTTGCAAACTCAGATAATCTGTACATCTGAGAGCTATTATTTTCTTATTTTATTGTCTCCTTAAAGAGATGCTCCAAAAACAGCAACTATATGCAATCAGTTGGCTGCTAGAAGTTATTATCCCACTAGGATGTTTTCTTTTATATATGAGGTGGAACATTAAATTTAAAAATTAGCCCTGCTGTGAAACTAATGACAATCTTCACTGAAAAATGTCAATCCACTTCTGACAATTTCAAGACGGTTTTTATTTTGCTCTTCACATAAAGAAAGATTGTTTGAAATAACTATGTAGCACATACTAACTATAGACCTAATCCTGCTTGTTTTACTTATGCACATGAGTAAGTAAAGCAAATTTGGCCTTTTATCTTCTGATTTATACATCTGTGAAAAGGTTGGGAGAGAAGTAGAGTTTTCCCTGATTCTCGTCGGAAGATTATAAGAACTTCAAAACTTTTTGAAGTGTACTCCTGCTGTGCTGCTTCTTTCCTTCACATTGATTGGCAATTTACATGTCAGACACTGGTGAGGCTGGGCACATTTTCGGAACTTCAGTGCCAGCATGAGAAAAAGGTGTACTTTGGGAGTAACATTGATAACCCTTTAACATCATGACAAGATAAAGAAATGTTGGCACACTGAGCCCATGTTCTGAAAGCTAGGCCTTTGCTAGGAAATTGAGAGTCTCTAGGCGTCTTAAGGTATAACAGTGTCAAAACAAATGTAAAAGAGCAAAGAGACCAACACTGAAAGAAAAGGAAGAGGAGTCACTGAAAAGAAAAATAGAAGGAAAGAGACAAACATGGAAATTATAGTTGCTCAGGTACTACGTGATGAGGGACACAAATATGTAGATGGGAAGGAAAGACAGGAATGAGAAGATAAAGTTGTGTTGGGTATTTTGTCTGGGGGTGGAGTGTTGGGGTGGCGGGGGGGGGGGAGAGACAGATAACTGCTCCAAAAACATATTCTGCTGCTTCTCCCTTAAAGTCAATGGTGTTGCATTGATGAAAAATCATGATAGAATATTTATCTTTTTAAACTTTGGATTCCCTATCGTTTTGTACCCAACCTTCTACCCAACTTTTCCTTTTTCTTCATGTGTTTTGTCTGCCTTTTTTCTTTTCTTCTTCTGCAGTATAGGTTCAGTTTGACAGACAGAGACCTATTTAACTCATAGCCAGTGTCTTCATGCACTACTTATTCTCAGCATTGGTTAGCACTAGTTGTCTAGCAAATGTAAGACTGGAGAAAGTGATCAATTCTGGGTATCCCTGCCACCCTTTCTGGTCACGTGGACTAGCATTTGTTCATTCCAGAATGAGTATGCCTTTGTGTGTTCATCCAAGAGGACATTGGCAATGACGGGGGGGGGGGGGGGGGGGGGGAGAGGGGAGGGACATGGAGAAGGGAGTAAGTGACAGAGAGAAAAATGGAAGCCTACTATGAAAACTGAGCCTAAAAGAGGGAAGAGTCAAGCACCAAAAAAAGGAAGAGTAATACACAATAAAAAGAGAATGGAATGAGACAGATACAGACATAGAGGAACCAAAAAGACAAGCAAAATTGACACAGAGGAAAAGAGCGAGCTAACTATGATAATCAAAAAATATTGTCTCATAGGTTTAGTATTCCACATAGTTTTTGCACTTATGTTTATATGGGCTTCCAAAATGTAGAGGTTGGTTGTTAAAATGTGCCTTTTAGTAGCCAGTTATTCTATTAAAATGTGTTACAACTCAGTCTACTAATCCCTGAACTGTGTATAAAACTAACATTGTTAATAATATCAATTGGCATTTATAGACTGCTTTCCAACCAAGGACCAAAGCATCTCACAAATAGTCTGGAAGTTTAGGGAGCTCATCACCTTGCAAAATGGCTTTCACAACACCAATGTGAGATAGGCAAGCAGTAATATCCCCTGACAGGCAAGAGTGGAGTTAATTCCTTCATATTGTGTCCTTTAGGTGCTTTCTATCTGAGACTTCCTGAGTAGCAGCCATATTAGTCTGTATCCGCAAAAAGAACAGGAGTACTTGTGGCACCTTAGAGACTAACAAATTTATTTCATTCTTTGAATTATAGTGGGCCTGAGTCTGATCTCACAGTTTTTTCCTCTGGATTGGAGTTGTTCCACATTTTATGTCAAGCTGTTGACCACGCAGCTGAAGTGATACACGATTAACATTTAGATTTTCCCTGAGTCTCATTCTTTGCCCTGAATATCAATGATGGCATTCCTTTTCTTTTTGCTTGATTTTTTGTTTGTTTCCCAGTGCAAGTACTGTAAGGGAAAGCTGGTTCGGGTTTATTTAGTCAGAAATTATTAACGTGGAAAAGTTTTGGAAAGTTTCCAAATAAGTTTGAAAGTCAAACAATAACGTCTTCCCTGTGATTATACTAAAGTAGCATTAAGGATAATATAGAAGTAGCACAGCAGAACGCACCATTGCAATATTTGCACTCTGTCAAGCTTGCAACAGCAGAGGAGAGCTAAGGTTTATTAGAAATTTGCTTCCTAATGTTTTTTTCCTTCTCTCCTGTTGAATGTCACTTCATTTTCAAATTGTACTCTGTCAGACCATTACTCTATTGGGGTATTTGCATACATTAGCACTGATGGATGAGAAATGATTAAAAAATGGTAGCATAATGAGTTTCCAAAGAAGCATATATAATGAAATTCACTACTGCTGTGGAAGATGCAGTATGATAAAAATCTACTCATAAAGGTGTTCTGTAGAAGCAAGGAACACTTGCTTTCAAAAGTGAACACTGTAGCACATCTAAAAAAAGTTCAAATTAATCTGTTGCTTATTTTAAAAATAGCTCTTTGTGTTTTTTTCACTAATGTTATACTGTTTTCATTCATATGATAGATGGTGCATGATACAAGATGTTTCTGTGCATACTTCGGTGTGATAAACTACCCGATAGCTTGAATTTATGTGTTTCAGCTTGGCATTCAGGCTAATGATGAGACTATATTAAGTTTAAGGGCAATATTAGTTGCCTCTAATGAGCACATAAGAACAATGAGTTGATCAGTTTCTGGTTAGTGTCAAGATTGGTTAGGTAAATTGTATTTGTGGACAATCATGTATGGCAACTGATCTCTGCCATTCTCTTAAGTCACACACCTGCTCTCGTTGAAGTCACTGGGAATTTTGCATGTCTTGTAAAATCAGCTGCTACTATCTATGTATATCTTTTCCAAGGCCTAAAATGATGTGTTCCATACATTAGAGAAACTTAGGACTTTTTGCAAGTTGAATGCAATTTTTGGAACATGGTGTTACACAGATTATTTGGTATGGGTTGTTTAAAGTGCTGCTGTTTACCACTCTTTGTTTAAATACTACTAATAAAGATATATTATCTAATAAAAATAACACTTTGTTCTGACATTGCCATTTTTATCTGACGAGTTCAAAATACTTTGCAAATATCATCACCCCCAGTTTTACAAATGGAAAACCAAAGCTCAGAGCGGTAGGACACATGTCTCTTAACTCCCTGCTCCACGTTCTAAACACTTGGCAATGCTGCTTTATAAAGTTTGAGAGAGACAAGATGGTTGAGGCAATATCTTTTATTAGACCATGTAATATCTTATGTTGGTGAAAAAGACAAGCTTTTGAGCTTCACAGCTGAAGCTTGAAAGTCTGTCTCTTCCACCAACAGAAGTTGGTCCAATAAAAGATATCACTTTACCCACCTTGTTTCGCTCATATCTGAGACCCACGTGACTACAACATCACTGTAAACAACTGTTATAAAGTGTTTTCTACTTCCTAAAAGTTCCTTAGACTAAAGGAGCAGACCCCAAATTCCTTTGTTCATGCTGAGTCTTCATAATGACTTCAAATGCATACTTACCTAATAAAGTATTTCCCAGTAGGAGTAAGGGTGGCAGAATTAAGAGCTAAGTGAACAATATATGTACAGCTTTCAAATTGTATTAATTTACCTTTCCAACTGGGGGAAAATGAAGTCTAAATACATTTAGGTTGAAATGGCAAAACTAAACCAATTTACCATAAACAATAGTATAGAATTCAAGGTAGCTTGTTCCTTTGGAATAAGAAATAGCAGAGTTCATGGCATCTGCAAATATATTTTGCATCTAGAAATATTAATAGCCAGGCAACTATTTTAAAGAAACCGAAGGCTGAACAGGCTATTCCTGCAGTTGAATAGTATGACTGGTTTTCATAATCTGTTCACCTAATGCTGAAAGGAGAGTGCATGTATGTGAAGACTGTAACTATAAATCCTATCCTTCATATGGATTCGTAGTCTATCCTTAAGCATCACAACATGTTTACTAAGATGGCTAGAAGAGATATAATTCACAAACTTCCATTGCTCTTCTGGGTTGGTGGGAAGCCCAGGATGTACTGCCAACCTTAGCAAACCAGCATATGAGACTGTAGTATTATAGAATGGCTCAAAGGCTTTCTTAAGTATCAGGTCACTGAAAGATTTGAATAGGAACTGATCCCAGTCGTATGCAGGCAGCATTTGGGGCCCGATTCTGCAATTCTTATATGATTTCTCTGTCGTCGATGGGACAAATCACATGAGAAAGGATTATGCATATGAATAAGGGTTACAGGATTGCACCTTTATGTGCATTAGCTTATGTCTAAAGATATCATAATTGTGTTACATCAAAAGGGAGACAACGAGGACATTATTTTAATTGGTCACTTTGTAAAATTCTGTGTTTTAAGACAATTGGAGACATAATAAAAACTTTTGTGGCCTTCTATTTATCATGGTAGTTGATTGGAGTAGTAGGAAGTTAGAAAAGATCAGAGAAAATCCTGTGAGGAAATGGTTCATAAATTATACAAGAAGGACTATAAACTCTTGAGGGTTGAGATAGCTAACACATGATAACTGGCATATTTATACACCTCATTCAGTCACACCTTATAAACAAGGGTTCCATGTACCTGACAATTGTCCAGCTAGCTGGATGAAAATCTTGGCTAATGCTAATATCTATCCAGAAATTTAGCTGTAGATATTGCATAATACCCAAATGTTGTTTACATTGAAAGTCTGAGAGAGAAACTGAAATCTCAGTAGAGGTTTAAATGTTTAAGAATCTACCTTTGGGCCAAATCCTCCAGTTCTTGGACGTTTTGACAGAGTACAAACTGCAGACTCTGGCTCTGTTACAAAGAAATAATAGAAAAGGAAGAAAAAAAGTTCACATTTGCAACCAATATGGACCGAATATTTTTCTAAGTTGTTAAGTTAATTTAGTGTCTATGAAAGGTGTTGGATAGAAACACCTTAGAAACTATAGGTATATCCATAAAACTGGTGCAGCATGGTTGGTTGAAGTACAAACTTTCCTGTATTTTCCCACACCTGTGTTTCAAATGGAACCATTTTCAGAGAGGCAAAAGTATAGCCTCCATACCTATTCAGGCTTTGGGCTCTCTGCTGACGCTGCTATCAACACGATCTAGACAGGCCCAACATGATATTAGTTTGGTGATGTACATAGCTGTCCCCTAAGAAATGTACCAAAACCAAATAGCATCATGAGGGATTTAGTTAATAGGTTGGGAGAGATAGTAATGTTGACAAGGCATCAGTTGAAAGTCCAAATTCAAATTACTCAGCAATAATGAGACAAATCATGCCAGCACATTGATATGCTGAAAAGGTAAGATGGGATGTGGTACAGAAGTGCTACTTACAGGAAGGAATGTAGTAGTGGCTCAAGAAATAACATAAAACAAACAGTGTTTGCAATGCTACCATGTCATTTTTACATTTGTAGTACTGCATTTCTGGGAACTGGCTCAAAAAACATTGTTAACCATTATTTTCAGAAGGGGCACTGGTAGTAAATTACCTGCCCCACTGATGGGCCTCTTAGTACACCTCTACCTCACTATAACGCTGTCCTTGGGAGCCAAAAAAATCTTACCGTGTTATAGGTGAAACCGCATTATATTGAACTTGCTTTGATCCACCGAAGTGTGCAGCCCCACCCCCCCGGAGCACTGCTTTACCGCGTTATATCCAAATTCATGTTATATTGGATCGCGTTATATCGGGGTAGTGGTGTATCTCTTTATTCAACTCTACATCATTTTCATGAACCTGTTTGGGCCGTTACAGCTTTCTTAAAAAATATAATACAGTGAACTTGTTCTTTCTTTTTAAAATGACCCTTTTATTATTTCGTCATAAAGTAGTTGTAAATCCTTTGCTTAGATATGAATCAGTGTCATATTCTGAGACTTAAGAAAATGTGTACAAGGAGTTAAATTCAGTGAAGTAACTTATGCCAGCAAATAGTATTAGAACCTTATTCAAAGACTTACTTTATAACAGTATGCATAAAGGCTTTTGTCAGTGTAATTGCTTTCTTTGTGGCCTATTTTACAAAGGATCATGAACTTTTTGTTACTAGGGCTAGACAATGTGATCTATTACCCTAATGACATATTAATTACCACTTTTGCTGAACCAGCACACATGCAGAAATTGGAACATATTGTTAAGCATAATGGCAATAGTTAGGGCTGAGACTAGAAGTCAATTCTTTCAGTCCTGTTTCTTTTGTGGGATGCTATGGAGACATTTAAGGTATTCCCCAGGAGAAATACAAACTAGGAGCTTTTGTGGATTTATCAGTCTCGACCCTCATATTGTGCAGCTGAGGTATTTTTCTGGTATTGTAGTCCTATTATGGGAAGTTCATACCCTGCTTAAAAACACTAATCATTCACCTGAGTGAACTGTCAAAACAGAAGTCATGGGAATGGACTGAAAATGTCAGCATGTCTTTGGATTAGCTAAGAGAAATTCATTATTTTCAAAGGTTTGACAATATTTAAATATAGTGTGTACAAACTTAAGGTAACATCATAAAACACAGTGTTGGATACATATCTTGAGCCAGAGTTTGTTCTGTAACCTGTTCTATTCCTTTGGCATTAGTAGATTGTGCCCTGGACTATGTAGGTATGTGAGAGTGTAAGTCGGAGTGAGACCCACACATTTACTCTCTTGCATGACCTCTACAAATCTTTGGTCTAGGTGCACAGGCGTGAAGGGGCCCTGTGTTCCCATTACACTTCCATGCAGTTATGTTGTGAATTAAGTAGCCATTCATTTTGGAATGAACAAAATTACTAATATGTGCTCAACATAATATACCTGATAAATAAACACAAAAGCAAGTCATCCTCATGCATTTCCATGTTTTCAGTTATAGAGCTTACTGAAGAAAAAAGGAGAAACAATTTCTTCCTATTTTCCCTTTTTTTTATCAAAAATGTTCTTCAAATTTTGAAATTTGAGCAATGTTGACCAACTCTATTGATTGAATCTATCCCAAGTCTTTAATTATATAACTATTTATTTTATGTAGCTTGGTAAATGGTAGAAGCTATTAATCAAATTGAATATCCCTCCCTCTAGTCTGCTCCCTCTTCTCCCTCTGTGCAGGATCCTGGTGATTTCTTTAAAGAAAAAGTTGTTAAAATTCTGAGCAACCTCCTCTTTGCCCCTCAGCCTCCCTATCTCTCTTCTACACTGCCACAAACACTGCGATTTTTCCCCTTCATTCCCTTCTTAGCACCTTTACGTGCCCCAGTAATCCTGTTCCTTCCTGTCTTCTGACCTTCGTCACAAATATACTCACCTCGGTCCTCAGCATCTGACTTTTCTCAGGTTCCTTCTGGAGCAAAGAAAAGAAGCCTTGACCCGACTTTCCTGTAAAACTCCCATCTCCTCTTTTCTTCCACACCCATTGAGCATGCCACGCACAAGCACCACTCTTGTTCCCTACAACACCATTCTTGCCCCTCTCCAATATGGTATCTACCCCTTTACTCTATCACGCTCACCAAAATCTCTAATGATCTCCTCGTGGCCAGACATCAGGGCCTCTATTTCATCCTCATCCATCTTGACTCATCCGCATCTGTCAACACTGTTGGCCATATTCTTCTTCTTGAAATCCTGTCCTCCCTTGGCTTTTGCAAGGAACGTGGGGAGCTGTCATTGCTGTTGCCAGTTGCATCTATGAGTTATTCACACAGCTACTCTGCACTAACCATCCTGTTACACCATTACTTCATCTGTCTTTCCCTTGCCCACTTATTTATCTTATTCATCTTGTCCTGTCATTTAGACTGTAAGCTGTTTGGGGCAGGGCCTGTAATTTATTATATGTTTGTGTAGCACCTAGCACAATAGGGCACTGACCTGGGTTAGGCACCCAGGTGCTGGTACAATAAAATAATAATATCCTGATTAGCACTATACCATAATGAAAGACAATATAATCTTTGAAAACTATAGACACTGCTACCACTTGGTTTACAGGTCAGAACGTCTATTAACCTCTCTCACATCTAAAATAGGTCAATTTTACATGACATATGATCTCCTGAATTGTCAGTTTGAGTTTTTGTTCCATGAAATGGCTTTTGGCAGTTGTGTGAAGAGCAGTACATGCAGCATAACATTATTAAGTAAATCTCAAGTGAAGGATTTGTGAACAAACAAGAAAGCAGTCTCAAGATCCTCAAAACAAAGACTGTGAAAGCCTAGTTCTAGCCACAACTGCATAGTATTCCCCATAGATCCCATAGTTTTTTGACTGGCATGATAAAGGTAATAGTCTTCACACAGCCTCTGCTATCAAAGAAAACAGAATAAAGGGTAAATGAAAAGGATTTGTGGTAAGCAGATCTTGAGACAAAGTTAAAAAACAAACACTTGTTAATTGGTATTTCAGTTCTTTTTCCTTTTTATCTTTTGGGGGCTTCTAAAGATTAATTTCATGGACTACAGTCATTTCTTCAAAACCTATCGCTCAGTAGAGCTGGCCAACACCTGGAATTCCCATTCTACAGGAAATTCCAGTATTTCCAAGCATCCTGAACTGGGCCAAAAAAAAAAATGAAATTTACAAATTTCCAAAGGGATGGGAATACCAAACTTTTGTTTAGAAAAAAGTTAAAACCACTTTTGCGAGCACAAATTAGGTAATTATGTGTATCTAACTTTGCACATGCAAATTACCAGATTTGCAATATGTATTTGCACATGCAAATATAGGTTTGTGGCATGTAAAGCACAAAGAACGATTGTGTCGTGTTATAGAGGTTTTATTAAAACAGTGGACTTTAAACAGGATCCAGAAATGTGGCTCTAAATAAACAATATATTGCCATATATCCCAGTGTTGATATAATCATAATATCACACTGAGTCCATTATATTCAAAGTCTAATGTCTCATGAGTGAATGTAACATAATTATGACTGACATTTGTTTAGCTAGTTTTGCTGTTGCTTATAGAATTTAAAACAATCAAATCAGGAAAGAATCTAAAATATGGTTAGAAAAGGGATAAAATAGCCTTCAGAAACTCAGAATAGTGTTTTCATATAGGTTTCAAAAATAAAAATATCTGAAGTATTTGTAATACTGATAATAAGTGATGTCCTTGAGTGCATTATACCATAAATGGATGAATTATTAAATACAGTTCTCACATATTTTAACTTTGATTTAATTCTTTTGATTTATTTTTCCTTTCTTTTTTATCATGAGATTTATATAGTTGGTTGGAGGTATGGGGGGGGAAGAAAACCAGGAACTGTACATTTGGGATCTGCTTTACTGGAGTAATAGGAAAGGTGTGCGTGTATGTGCCTGGTTGTGGGCATATGTGTGCACATGCACGCACATACTGAAATCAGATGTCTAGGTGCTAAGGGAACATCCTGTTTTGGCAATCAAAATAAAGTAGCACATTATTAATGATCTGGGCACAGGAAAGGCGGGAGTTGGAAGTTTTGCTGAAGGCAGTTATCTAGAGGTGTGTTAAACTCATTGAACTGTTCATATTAAATACTAATTCCCCAGGATTTAAGTCTGCCTAGAAAATTCCTTAGTGTTTTTATGATGAAATACAGAGACTCCTTTGTCAGTCTTTCAATCTAATCAGGGTGGAATGAACTGAAAGTGCTAAGATGTCTTAACTGACTATATGGACCAAGGGGAAAAGACTTTTTTCTTTTTTTTCTTTTAACTTTTTATGTTAAAATGAAGAGGAAGAGGTGAAAACATTACAGGAGGAATGAGCCCTTTTGCGAATTACACTCAGGAAGCAAAACACAGTATATAGGGCTTCATTTTTAAAATGTGTGTCAGGGATACAAACCTTTAGGTTAGCCCATGAGCCTCACCTTGAGGGTGTTGATGATATTCACATAAGTAGGCTGTTGCCTCCGCTTCTCTCCGGTCCCGCCAGATATTTCATTTACAACACTTAGCTAACCAGAGTGATAGGCACTTTAGAAGTAGCTCAAATACAATTGAAGACATTTGTGTACGCTGCCTAAAAGGCACAGCTAGCTCAGGGAGCCAATGATCAGAGACATACTAGCAATGTGTTAAGGTAAGCAAGGAGCTCCTCTTCGATCTGTGCTAAGTTTCCAGTTCTGGCCATATCTTTTATGGAGAAATGATGATCAAGAGAGAGGAATGAACTGGCTGTTTACAGTGCTGTTGCTTTTGCCCTCACTTTCCTTTCCCCTCTGTTTCTCTTCTTCCTTGCCCCATCCAGTCCCCATTCCAGCTCTTCTTTTTTTTTTCACTCCTCTTCACCCAACTTCTTCTTTGCCTCTTTCATCTTTTTTCCTGTTCTTAATCCTCTCCCTAGTTGACCCTCAGTCATATGCTCTGTATGAAGAAGAGCAGACTTCAAAGTGAAATTTTCCATCTTTGGTAAGGTTCACTTTGCTACTCTATTTTCCCTTCACTGTGTAAGTTTCAAAATGAAACTTGCCAAAGCTGATAGATGCATCTTTGAAATTTGCTGTACTACAGACACAGCACCCTGGATAGGATTGCCAATTTTGGTTGGACATAGTCCTGGAGGTTTCATCACATGACATAATCTTCAATTAAAGATTAAGCTTTAATTCATGGAGACTCCAGGACAATCCTGGAAGGTTGGCAACATACAGGACTCTAATATAACTACAAGATGAGGGCTTAATTTTGCTGTATAAGCACTTAAAGCAACCAAATAGGTAAACATCTATGTTTTTAAAATTAATATTAAACAGGCAAACAAAACCAAAACCCTCTGGACTGATTTTTACAGCCAATTTCTAAGCCCCTGAAATATAGCATACCAGCATAGAAAATATTCTCAATTGTTCATCTCTTTTAACATTTTTAATCTTTGCAAAACTGATGGGTCATCGCTTGCTGTCTTATTGTTTTAGTCAACATTAAATTCTTTGAAAACTAACCCCAGTATTTAATTGCAGCACATATGAGAGGAAATTTTGATAGTAATCAACGTGAACAGCAAATAAAAATTCACATTAAAGGAAATTTTGCTAGTAATGAACATAAACAGCAAATAAAATGTAAATGAATGTGATATAGTGTTTAATAGCCTGAAACATGACAGATGAGGGCTTCTGAGGATGAGCTAGCAGTAGACATTAACCAACGTACAGACAGCAACATGAACTAAAGTAATTAAAAATTGCAATATATTTTAAAAAGGTAAATTTCTCTCGGTTAGGTCTACCCAGATTCAATCAAAATTTAATTCAGCAAGACCACAGAATTTCATGCTTCTTGTACACAACAGTATGCAGTTGAGTGGGTCAGTAAAATAAAGGCAGATGGCAATGGATTAACTCTGTTTATTGCAATGCAGCCATTAAAAGCTTCACTGTTGCAGTCAAATAGTGAAAAATACATTAGAAATTTATGGAATTACAAGCAGCAAGATTATTCCTAATTGCAATATACTGCTTTATGTGTGAAGCAGTGCAAGCCCCTGCAGTTTTGGGGTGTCACAGAAACTTTTTAATTCCGGGTCACACACCCGGCAGTTCACTTTGGGTTTCAGGTCAGAACAAAAGCAAAACTAATTTTGTACTGATAAATTTTGTATTGTTTTCTATCCAAAATCATAAATGGTCCATTCTAGTTTGATTGCAGTTGGGCCCTAGATCACAGTAAATTCACCCTAGGTTTCTTTGAAATTTCAGGTTTGTACAATTTCATTCAGCCTGTAAATTGTCCTCAGCTCTAAGTGTGTGTGAATGTGTATGTATGCACCACTCCCCTGTACTGGATGGTAACAGACCCAGTCAGGTGTTTGGTTTGATTTCTCCCTCCAGTGAGTGGAGTATAAACGGGATGAAAACTTTGTTACTACTGAGAATAGTGAATATTTTCCATTAACCCTTTTAGTTAAGTGATAGAGGCCTGCATTCTTGGATTGAAAAGATCATAAATTGTATTCTTTATGTGAATCTGGCTAACATGGTGCCTTTGCATGTATGTGACGACAGATCCATTACAAAACCAAGTGATTTACAGCATAGCAAAGATACAGAAATCAAATCTGAACAGATGTTGCGAAGGTGCTCTTCAGGTAATAATACAAGCATATCATGATGTGGAATATACTTAGTAAATCACTGATTTCAGTTAAAAACAGTTCAATGTCACTGTGTGGGGAAAATGGATATGGGAATACTTTAAAGTTGGAGATTCAGACAGCTGGAGGTTTCATGCAGATATTGCAATAAACTAATTTGTATATCTAAGGAATATGCATTACCTAATTTTAATTCCTCATACTGTCAAATCCTTCAATTCTTTGTTCTTGGCTTCCCTCCTCCCCGACCCCGTGAAATCCATCATTGTTACTCCATGCACTCCCTAGCCCCTTCGTCCCTTACTTGAATTTTCCCATCCCTCCTCCCCAGTTTAGCTACATCTTCCCTTTTCACTTTTGTACTCACTGCTACCCAAATCCCTCTTTCAACTTCCCTCCTGTCCCCTATGTGGCTCCTCACATCTCAGCCCCTTTCAGATTCCTCCTCCTTCACCGCTACACTTCTCACATTTCCCTTTTCCATTCCCACAGCTATAGTGATGATGCCCCACATCACAGCACCCGGTTTCATTCTAATAATTTTATGGCAGCGAGCAAGTTGAGACTATGCTGTAGGCCATGGTGGTCTCTCTACCATAAAGTCATTGCCTAGAGTGCCTTCCACACAGCTGGGGTCTCCCAGTTCATCTGAGAGAGTAAACAGGCTCAACTTGCCAAAGGTTTGACTTGTGTTTTTTTCTATTCCCTAAGAGTCTCCTGGTGTTTTAGAATATATTGACTCCAGCCCTTAGTCAAGGTGCATATGGCTCACATTAGATGTACCAGCGCAATAATATTTTATTGAAAAACTTTTGTGCTTCTTGCAAGACAACTGCACTTCTTAAAGATATGGTATTAAAAGTAACGTTGCATTTGTTCTGTGAATGACCTTTTTCCTCCTCCACACTGACTGAACAATATCAGCTTCTTAGGTTAACCTGATCTGAAAATTTCCAGACTGGAAATAGTTTGAATGTGGGCCATATACTTTGTAAGTGGTGCTGTGAGAAGGACATACTGCATGATAAATGGTGCATTTTCTGTCTACCATTTTCTCTCATGCCGATTTTGACTGTCCTTGCACTTTTGATGCCCTTTCCATGTCTTGCAATAATTCTATCTTTTTTTTTTGTTTATGTTACATGACATACGTTACACATGAAATATAAGCCTAAAAATTTGACATGAACATAAAATATTTGACGTTAACATCAAATTTGACATTAACATCAAATATTTAACCATTCCACTGATGCATGCTGCTGCTGCAATTGAGCAGGGCACTGTTATTTTACGTACACTAGCTACCATGCCAGGTACACCAAATGACACAGGAGGTTAATTTTGTACTATACACCTGATACATTAGGCATTTCTGAAGTTGTTTATCATATGTGACAGGAGTAGGAAAGACCTCATGCCTCAACTTGTCTAACTACATGTATGAGGAAGGATTTTTCTTTGCGTTGATCCTTCAAAACTATAATCTACCCCCACTATAACCACCTCTGGTGATGGGGCCTCAACCACTTCTCAGAAAATTGACCTGGGTAGTAAAAGCAACTGAATTAATCATACTAACGTATGATCTCACTACTTTATTCATTTCAATCCATTATCGTTTTTGTATCATTTTTGGGTGTAAACATGATTCAAATAATAATAAAAAAGACAAGAGTTCTATGGGATGATACCATGGGGAAGGGTCATGAAGTTGAGGAAGCGCTATTTGTTGATGTGGTTGCTGAAGGGGTATAGATTGGGTGTTTTGAGGGCAGTAGGTAGTGAGAATGCACATGTGAGAGCGTGGAAAAGAGCTATCGGTAATAATTATAAAGTAGACGGTGCTTCTGGTTAACTTGGTAAAAAGCATAGTCTGGGCTAAGCAGAAGCTGGGCTTTTTCCCTGATAATTTATTTAGCTCCAGTTACAGTTCCTGCCCCACAAACAAGTCGCACCTCAAAGTCATCATCTAAATATTCATATTTTAAAAGGTTCAAAATGATCATTTCCTCTGAATAGCATTGTAATGGAGGGGTTCAACACAGTAGATAAATGCACTGCTTTTGCTGCATACCATTCTTGCATGAAACTGGCTTTTTAAACATAGATTCTTAATAAATTAATCAACTTTCCCAAGAAAAAGCAAACAGAATTTCTTTTCTTGCTTTTCTTGCATATTTTTAAATAAACTGGGTTGGGAGATTCGGTGGGAGGGACCTTCACTAGTGTTGATGGGTTAATTTAGTTTCTGCATAATTCCAAATCCATGAGTTTGAAAAATCTAACAGACCAAGAAATATAGTGAAAAATGTTTTCAGGGTTTTTTTTATGAGACTGTGCTGAAGTACTACATCCAGAAAGACTACATTACTTGTTTTGGTTTGGCGTTTTATTTTCTACATAGACAAACATAAATGAAAATGAAAAGTATGCAACCATTGCTTCTAGTTGAATTTTTTGGCTCTGTATTCTCTGAGCAGCTGATGCTTAATTCTCCGTGACTCACAGCCGTTTCCTTGTGTTGCATGCAGAAAAACAAGGTTTTACCGATGGACAAAATTAATTGGTGAGTCCTTTCCCTCATAATGATTTATTTCCTCTGTATTGTAATTTCTTTTACTTGCACAACATCTGAAGCATTGAGGCCATTTTTCATGCAGATCTGGTGGACAATGGCACGCAGATGTGCTGAACAACACGTTCTTTTATAGCAGTAAGTTGAAGACGATGGACTGTATGCTAGCCCCCACGCAGTGCAATATGTATATATTTTTGTAGGTTTTTAAAATATTGATGGGTTGCAATGTGGTATATCTTACTTTTTTCTTTTTTAGATAGATGTAGTCACTATTGATTCTGATAGTATGTATGGGTCTGAGCCTCCAGATGCTTAAACATTTAAGTAATTTAACTCACATGAATAGTGTCTTTGAGTTCAGTGCTCAAGGGTTTGCAGGACTGTGCCCCAGATGTCTTGGAATCCTTGCTAAACGGATGCTGATCCATGCTACTGTGTTAACTAGTATCTCTTGCTATTGAACTGAAGGGTCTGAGTCTGAATAGGGTGCAATTAATTCAAAGTACTGCAGCTAGATTACTTAAATCAGATGAAATTCAGCCATCACATTATTTTTAAACTCCTATTTTTATCCTGGATCCCTGTAACATTTTACATGGGCTTCAAAATGTTGTACCTGAATTGTGCAGCCAAATATTGCTATTTTCTGTGTCATCTTTTAGATTTAGATCACTCTTTGTCCTTTTTCACTGTTAGGTCAACATATCTGAACTATCATTTGTACCTCCTACTGTATCATTCATCTCCAGCAATTCATGCTATGGTAATGGGTGTGGTGTACAAACAATGATTCCTGTTAACGGTATCTTACTGATCCTCCAACCAATTAAAACAAAACACAGGAGAAAGTGCAGCTTTCATTGAGAGGGCAAAGGGAGAGAATGCTTTGCTAGTAAACTTTCAAACCCTAGAAGGGAAAGGGGTGACTCATGCTCTCCTTCCCAGGCCATGAAAGAGGAATGAAAAATAGGGTTAGCAACTTTCTACTTGCACAAAACCGAATGCCTGTGCTCCCTACCCCACCCCTTCTCTGAGGCCCTGCCCTCTCCCCAACCTCACTCACTTGCTCATTTTCACTAGACTGGCTCAAGAGGTTGGAGTGTCAGAGGGGTTGAGGGCTCTGGGGTGGGGCCAAGGATGAGGGGTTTTGGGTACAGGAGGGGTTGGGCTGAGACAGGGGTTTGGGATGTGGGAGGGGGTATGGGCTCTGGGCTGGGGGTACTGGTTCCGGGGTGGGGCAAGAAATTAGGGGTTCAGGGTGTGTGGGGGCTCCGGGCTGGGGCAGGGGGTTGGGTTAGGGCATGGGAGGGGGTCAGGGATGCAGCCTCTGCATGGCGCTTACCTAAGGCAGCTCAGACAAGCAGTGGTGTGACCCCTCTCCAACTCCTATGCAGAGGCGTGGCCAGCCAGCTCTGTGCACTGTCCTATCTGCAGGCACCACCCCCACATCTCCTATTGGCTGCAGTTCCCGGCCAATGGGAGCTGCAGAGCTGGCGCTTGGGATGGGGGCAGCGTCCAGTGCCCCCTTGCTACCACTGTGTCTAGGAGCGGGAGGGGGAGACATGCCACTGCTTCCGGGAGCTGCGCAGAGCCATGGCAGGCACAGAGCCTGCCTTAGCCCCGTTGTGTCACTGACTGGACTTTTAACGGCCCAGTCAACAGTGCCGACCGGAGCCGCCAGGTTCCTTTTTGGCCAGGCATTCTGGTCGAAAACCAGACACCTGGCAACCCTAGTGAGAAAGCACTCCACCCAGAAAGAACACCGAGAGGAAGGACCTTTGTTATCATGGTTTGAGTTTAAAGAAATTTTGCAAGACTTTGGCAACTGGATCCAGTGGAACTGGTGCCAGGAAATGTAAAAGACCCACCAAGAAATAGATTGGGTTCAGGCAACCCACCACCGTTACACTTTTATAATTGAAAGGGCTTTTTCCTAATTGTTCTTTCTTCTTGAGAATAGGAAATAAAATACTTTTCAAATGGGGCAGCTAGATACACCTTATTCTTACAGGGACAGAAGGGTTTCTGAGGTGCTAAAAACTATAAAAATAATTTTTTATTCAAATGACACTGTGAAATAATTAAATGACACTTGTCTATGTTGTCTGACTGAATTATCTATTACACATTTTATTGTTCCTCTCCAACTCCCTTGTCTCTGTATTCTAGTACAGCATTCTATAGATTCCTACTAGGTCTTCAAGTGTCCACTGTGGGGGAGAAATTGCCTGATTGTATAAGGAGTTGATTGGTCATTTTGATTTCTTTAGTCAGCATACAAACGCAGTAGTGAGTTCCATTTTAGATCATATGGATGTGGACCAACTTCAGCATTCAGATACATGCAAAAATCTCCCATTTAAATTCACACCATGACTTTATGTCTTCAGAGAGAATTCAGCCCTACACATTTAGTTTATTCATTTGTGCAAACAATTTTTTGTTTGGGAGTTCTAGAATAAAACAGTAAAATAAGGAAGTACTTGAAAGTTACATTGGACTAAAAATATGGGTTTGAAATGCAAATGTTATCTCATCCTTAAATTCTGGACTGCGGAACAGATAGTCTTTTGGGTAAAACAGGAACTCCTGATTCTAATCTTGGCTCTGCTGTAAACCATAGGGTATCCTTGGATTAATCACTTCTCTTTGCCTCATTTTCTCCAGATATAAAATGTAGATGGTAATTCTTATTCTTGTGGGGCTAAATTAATAGTTTGTAAAGCACTTTGAGATTTGTAGAGGGAAGGGCTTTATAGAAGTGCAATATAATATTGTTATTGTGACACTATATTGCTGGGCAAATCTCTCACTGTTTAATTAATGGACCATGAATGTTAAATGCTTGGCATGCCTCTAGTAATGTTCACTTGTGTCTGTATATCCTTTGCTGAAGAAGTAGCAGCAGCCTTTCCAGAAAGCTCTCCATCTGAATTTCCAAGGCAGTGGTTCTGTTCATTGTACAGTACACTATGGGAAAACAAACCCTCCAAAATTAGTGCCAAATCAAAGACCTTTGTACCTTGTGTGTCTGTGAAGCTTAAACTGAAAAAAGAAAAGCTGAGTAAAAAAACAAGAAGCAATAGCATGGAATGACTCTTAAATGTATTCCTAATCATATTGCTATTCCTCTGGCATAACAATAGAATGCTTGAAAAATAAAATTGCAGGACACAAACCTCAGGTGTCAACTTGTCACCATGTTACATTTAAAGTAGTTATTAAAATCATTATGCTATCAACTTGTGAAGTTTAGATATACCAAATATAGCAACCTGGTTTAATTGCTCACCATTTTACAGTGAGTGAAAGGAAGAGAGGGGGAGGAGAGAGTGGAGAAAACTGTATGTTTGCAAGTTACCGTCTAAGGCCTTTTTTCTCATTAGAATGTAAAAAGTCCAGCAGAATAAATTAAGAATATTTTGTACAATCAGTTCTGTCTTTGCATATAGAATATAATATTATACATGCAGCTGTCTAGATGTCTACATAGTTTAGAATAAAGGGTCTTACTGAGATCTTCCAGTAATACAAGCACAATACATGTTGACATGACACTGTAGTTCTAATACTATTAACAGTGCTTTTCTCTTGGGAAATTAAATGAAATTAAAATGAATGGCTGTATCCTGAAAGAAGGGCCAGGGACCAGGTTCTAATCTCCTATAGAAAAGATTGAGAGACAAGTTTAACACAATATAAAAGATGGAATTAGTCATTATAATTAGTAATTATAATTAGTAATTTACCCTGGGAACTATTTGGAAGAATAATTCCTCCACCAAAACACTTCTTCCACTATTCCCATAAAACATGAGTTTATTATAATTTGAAGGAACAGGGGAGAAAATAAACAAATGAAGACCTCTACCCATTTGTGGAATTCCCAGTACATCATCGCTTCTGTGTTTCTCTCTCTTAGGAGATGAGCTGTCTTTATTTAATCAAATAACATAAGAACATAAGAATGGCCGTACTGGGTCCAGTCCAGTATCCTGTCTACCGACAGTGGCCAATGCCAGGAGCCCCAGAGGGAGGGAACCTAACAGGTAATGATCAAGTGATCTCTCTCCTGCTGTCCATCACCACCCTCTGACAAATAGAGGCTAGGGACACCATTCCTTACCCGTTCTGGCTAACAAATAATAATAATTAGTAAATCCTATTTTTTCAGTCTTTCACGGTGGGTCAAACTCAGTTTTACAGAGCTTTGAATAGAGCTAGTCAAATACTAGAAAACAGCATTTGCAAACAGTCATTTGAATTCAAAATAGCTGGTCATTCAATTATGTATGTGTTCCTTTTATTCTTTATTTGTGAACATTTGCATTAATGAGCTTTTAGTCACACAAATGGTTGGAGAATTACTTGTTTTTGCACGGACTCCCATATTTGCCTATAAACAAGAATAGTTGCTATTCATTATTCTGTTTAATAACAAATAGAAACAAAACCATGTGATTTAGGTGCCAAATCCACAGTAATTAATAGTAACAGTGAGTAGTCTAGGCAACAAATTTCAGCCTATGAGTGTTCATGAGCTGTTTGAAGCATCACAATAGATTTGTTAAAAAAAAGAAAAAAAAAAGTTTCCAAACAGAAAAATGGCATGAAATAGTCCAACATTTTTTTATGAAGATGTCAACAAGTTGCAGGGCTTGTTGCAAATTCTGCAGCGTATGTGCCAAAACTTAGGGGAAATCATAGGAGTCAAGTCTGCCCTACTGCCAAAAGTAAAACTAATGTCAGTGGAATAGGAACATCAGAGAAATCTGATTGAAGGAGCAACCCTAGTTTGGCATTCTGTATCTTTTCATGTACTAGTAGGATATGGTAATGTGACACATCACAGGCTGATTCATTAGCATATATGCATCCATTGTTTGGGGGTCAAGATGCATTAAAGAATATTTAAAATTCACCATTTTGCACATCTTATCAGCTTCTGATAGGAAGTCTTTTGAGGTGAAGATGGGGGATAAGTGTCTTTTTGTTCTTTTTGGCCAGTAAAGTTACCTCTATTGGTTGTTCCTTTGCACAAATGAGTCAGTGAAACTCCATGTGATAGATACGTCTGTAAAGGTTCGTTCCCTTTATGACCCTCTTTGCAGGAATGGAATTTGATATTGAGCTCATTGACATAAATGTAATGGTGCAGTGCCAAAAATACTTAGTGAATTATAGGTGTATGAACCAATGTTCTTTCTTCCCACTGTGTAGTTATTATTCTATAGTCCCTTTAAATGTCTTTTAATTTAACATCTCCCTGCTTGACGGCTAGTGAGTAGAGTTCTGAGTAGATTCAAGATGGAGGATTTTACCATGCGAGAGAAATTTCTCTCTCTCTTATGAAGACTTTATATTTCTTTTTTGTTTTCCTTGAGCTAAGATCTTCTAGACTAAATGTACACATTTTGTTCCATATGTATGAAAAACAACATGCTATAGGCTTGTAGCTGCAGTTTTATCCAGCTCTTAAAGCTAAATATAGAGTACCTATGCTCATCTCTTCATGGTCAGAAGAAATGCTGCCTTCTGTGAAGCCTGAGATATGTTAGAATTTTCAGAAGCCTGTTTATAGCTCTTTGAAATATATGGATGGAAGTGATGACTATAGCAGCCATTCCAAACAAATTCCCCCACTCCGAGCGCCGCGCCAGCCCCTGCCCCCCCTCCGAGCGTCGTGCTGCGCCAGCCCCCGCCCCCCTCTGAGCGCCGTGCTGCGCCAGCCCCCGCCCCGCACCAAGCACCCGCTCCCCTCCGAGCGCCGTGCCACGCCAGCCCCCGACCCCCCC